>NC_142809.1:47128339-47181164 GCF_049724085.1 Artemia sp. Qi Xiang Cuo | reverse complement strand
GAAATTGAAATCCTGCAGTCCAAGACAAACATATCAGCCATCTATTTCTTTACAGAAAGTTTTTTGCGGCCATCTCTTTATGACAAAGATATCTTTGTATCGAAGGTAGGACAGGGACAATCCATTCGCAGCGACAGGTCGGCGCCGAGGGCAGGTGAGGGGGGAAGACCCGACAATGTCATCGCTATCAAAAACCTTTATAAACCATTCAAATAATACGTTAGATTCTATTACAAGTATTGAGAAAAATATTAATTTCCCATTAGAGACCGGTGCTTTTTAGAGTGATAAAAACATCTAAGTAATAATAGGAACAAAAATGAAGTAAATGTTTATTTAAAAGAAAAATATCTTTAAGAAGTCTTAGAATTAACTATGAATGGATCAGACGTCTTTCTTGGATTTAAATGAACTTAATTTCATAATCATAACTTAAGAGCAAGAAATTAAGTTTGGTTTAAGCTTGTATATTAAACGTCACACTTATTGCAATCTCAGTAGAGGGGAGGCGATCTCTGTAGTAAAAATCCGTGGTATTTGTTGGGCTTTATTTACCTCGAAAGTCGTCATTCCTCGCCTTCCGACAAGCAGGTTTGACCCGCGCATCCCAGAGTTCATAAGCACCAAGGTAGTGATCAAGCTTACTAGAATTAAATAAAAAACTAGTTTTTTCAACTGAAAGTAAGGAACAATATTAAAACTTAAAACGAACAGAATCCATTACGTATGTGAGAGGGTTTAGTCCTCCACAACACCTCGCTCTTTGCTCTGAAGTGTTTTAGTATTTTTAAAAAAAAGCTTCTTCTTGTTCTATTTAAGCAAACATAGATTTTAATAAGCTGTTCTTAAAGAATTAACATAATTCAACTTTAGCGTAAAAAGTGTGGTGTTTTGGAAGAGTAACCACCCTCGTATACGTAATAATATCTGTTTGTTTTAAGTCCCCCCCCCACTCCACTATCTCCCCCTACGATCATCTTTTACCAAATGCATCTGATAAAAATTTCTAGATAGCCATTTTTTTCAAAATAGTTCAAAGATCATATAAAAAAAACTCCGGTTTCAACACAATCCACTAGGGCCAAGGAACAGGCGTTGTAAGTTATGCCCAGGGGGCATATATGGTTCTTATGAAAGCAATTCTCGATTAAACTTCAGAGGGTGCTCATTTGAATGGACGTGGAAAGTTCTAGTTCCTTTTTTAAGAGTCAAAAGAGATAGAGGGTAATCAGCCCCGCACCCTAATACCTATTTTTCCGAAATGCATCCGATAAAAATTTTGAGATAGCCATTTTGTTAAAAATAGTTCAAAGATCAAATAACAAAAACTCTGGTGTTGACACAACCTCCCAAAGCCCGGGGGCAAGCGTGGTCAGTTGTGCCCTGTGGGCATATCTGAGTGTTATGTAAGTGATTTAGAAACTTCAAAGAGGGCTCTGTAGAAAATTGAAAGTGGGTTCATTTCATTGTAAATTTAAATTTATTGTTCAATTTTAAGAGTCAAAAGAGATCGGAGGGCAAATAGCCCCCCCCCTCCACGGTCTTTTTTCCGCACTCCCCAAATACCTTTGATATATAAATTTTATGAAATAATTACAAAGATCATATAACGAAAACTCTGGGGTCGACAAAACCCCCAGGGCCCGGGGGCGAGCGTTGTAAGTTATGCCCTGTGGACATATATGGTTGTTATGGAAGGGATGCTCATATAAACTTCAAAAAGGGCTCATTTAATTGGAAATTGAAAGTTCCAGTTCACTTTTTAAGAGTCAAAAGAGATTGGAGGGGCAGGTGTTAGAAGTTATGCCCTGGGGGAATATATGGTCCTTATGGAAGAGATGCTCTTAAAAACTTCAGAGAGGGCTCATTGGATTGGAAATTGAAAGTTCTAGTTCAGTTTTTGAGAGTCAAAAGAGATTGGAGGGCAACTAGCCCTCCCCCCCCACACATTTTTTTCTAAACCCATCCGATAAAAATTTTGAGATAGCCAATTTGTTAAAAATAGTTGAAATTCACATGAGAAAACTCTGGTGTCGATAAAACTCCCCAGGGCCCGGGGGCAGGCGGTGTGAGTTATGCGCTGTGGTGATGTATGGTTCTTATTAAAAGGAAACTTTTATAAACTTCATTATGTGTTCATTTGATGGGAAATTGAAAGTTCTAATTCACATTTTAATTGTAAAAATATATCCGATTTCACCTAGACCCCCCCCCCACATACACACCTTTAGTTCCCGAACCCGGTCCAGTAAAAATTTTGAGATAGCCATTCTTTCAAAAATAGTTCATACGTCCAGATAAAAAAAACCTGTTCCGACAAAACCACCTAGAGCCCGGGGGCAGCCGGGGTGAGTTATGCTCTGGGGGCATATATAGTTCTTATGGAAGGGATTCTCGTATAAACTTCAGAGGGGGCTTATTTGATTGGAAATTGAAAGTTCAAGCTATCTTTTAAAGATTCAAAAGTCATCAGTGGCCAACTAGCCCCCCCTTCCCTTCCACGCCCTTTTTCCTCAAATCCATCTGATGAGAACGTTGAGATAGCCATTTTTTAAAAAAAGTTCAAAGATCATATAACGAAAATTTTGGGATTGACACAACCTCCAAGGCCAGGGGCAGGCGTTAAGTTATGCCCTGGGGGACATATATAGCTGTTATGGAAGGGATACTCATATAAACTTCAGAGAGGGCTAATTTGATTGGAAATTGAAAGTTCTAGTTCAGTTTTTAAGAGTCGAAAGATATCAGAAAGAGACGAAAGAGACCCACTCATCTTTTCCCCCAAATGCATCCCGTAAAATATTGAGATAGCTATTTTGTTAAAAATAGTTGAAAGGTTATATAAAAAAAACTCCGGTGTTGACACAACCCCCCAGGGCCCAGGGACAGGCGTTGTAAGTTATGCCTTGGGGGTATATATGGTTCGTATGGAAGGAATTCTCGTATAAACTTCACAGAGGGCTCATTTGATTGGAAATTGACAGTTCTAGTTGTTTTTTAAGAGTCAAAAGAGCTCGAAGGGTAACCAGCCCCCCCTCCAATAACACCTTTTTTCCCAAATGCATCCGATAAAAATTTTGAGATGGCCATTTCGTTCAAAACAATTCAAAGATTAAATAACAAAACTGCCGGTGTTGACAAAACCCCGCAGAGCCCGGGGACAGTCGTTGTAAGTTGTGCTCTGGGGGTACACATCGTTATTATGGAAGATATGCTAGTTAAAACTTCAAAGAGGGCTTATTTCATTGGAAATTGAAAGTTATAGTTCACTTTTAAGAGTCAAAAGAGATCAGAGGGCAACTAGCCCCCCCCCCCTTCTCCACCCTCTTTTTTCCTCCAACACCACCCAAAAGAAAATTGCGATAGCACATTTTTAAAAATAGTTCAATGACCATATAACAAAAAAACCGGGGTCGACACAACCCCCGGGGTGGGGGCAAGCGTTTTAAGTTATTCCCTGGGGACATATACGGTTCTTATGGAAGGGATGCTCGTATAAACTTCAAAGAGGGGTCATTTAGTTGGAAATTGATTGTTGCAGTTCAATTTTTAGGAGTCAAAAGATTTTGGAGGGCAGGTGTTGTAATTTGTGCCCTAGTGGAATTTATGATTAGATAGCCAACGACTTGGCTATCCCATTCGTTGGCGTCGATGTGTGGGGGGGGAAGTGGGTCAGGGACAGAGGGGGCCAAGCTACCCTGCTATAACTTTTGATACTTAAAAGGGAACTAGAACTTTCAATTTCCAATCAAATGAACCTCTTCTAAAGTTTATACAACCGTCCGGTCCCTTAAGACTTTATATGCCCATGGGGCATAGCTTACAACCCTTCCTCCTAAGGTCTAGGGGGTTGTGTCAAACCCTAAGACCCTGTTATAAGATCCTTGGACTATTTGGAACGAAATGGCTATCTCAAAGTTTTTATCGGATGCATTCGGGGAAAAGGAGACGTGGGGTTGCCAGTTGTCGTTTGACCACTATTGACTCTTAGAAAGGGAACTAGAACTTCTGATTTCAATCGAATGAGCCTCCTCCGAAGTTTATTTGACAACCCCTTTCCATGAAAATCTTATATGTTAATAATGGCATACCTTATATGTTAACTAGCATACCTTATGCCCTCACCATGAGGGCTGTTGGGGCCTGTCATCCCTAAACATCTAATTAATGGCCCTTGTAACTATGCTGAACAAAATGAATATCTTAAAGAAAATTTTAGATTTTTTAGGGGAATGATGGGCGTGGGACGGGGGCTGATTGCCCATCATTCACTTTTGATTCTTAAAAAGGGCAGTAAAACTTTCAACTCACAATCGAATGAGCTCCTTTTGAAGTTTCTACGACAACTCCTTCTATACGAAGTGTCTTTGTATAAAAAAAAATGACATTAATACTACATTATGTCCTCAAGATACATCAATGTTATCCATTTCGTGATAAACTAGTTTATTTGACCATCCCTTTCCTTAAAAATCTTATATGTTAATAATGGGCAACTAACATACTTTATGCCCTCCCCATGAGGGCTGTTGGGGGCTGTCATCCCTAAGGATATAATTACTGGCCCTTGTAACTATGCTCAACAACATGGATATCTTAAAGAAAATTTTGGATTTTTAGGGAATAATGGGTGCGGCAGAGGGGCTGATTGCCCATCATTCACTTTTGATTCTTAAACAGGGCACTAGAACACTCAACTCACAATCGAATGAGCTCTTTTCGAAGTTTCTACGACAACTCCTTCTATACGAAGTGCCTTTGTATGAAAAAATAACAATAATACTACGTTATGTCCTCATTGCTGTTTATTTAGGTATCACTAACCAGCAGTAGCCTGATAATCTTCGCAGAAAATAAAATAAGATACATCAATGCTTCCCATGTAAAAAATTGATTTTACTTTTTTTCATGACTGAAGGCTCAAAATCTCCAGGTATGGGTTTTTTACAATTGTAATTCCAATAGTGCAGTTTTTATTTTGATTCATAGTCCCTTTTTAGGAGTTTCTAGCAAATTTTCATAATTGCCAGAAGTTCACTTTGATAATAAACTTTTATTTTTAGACAAAACCTACTTTTCATCCTTGAACAACCTTCATTTATCAAACAAAACAACAATTTTTTATTATAAATAATACATAGCCTTCTGTTTGAAATCATGGATCAGCTGTAAGTTTGAACAACACCATGAAACCCAAACAGTCAAGAAAGTAAAGAAAGGGGACTATAGTTATCCTTTAGTTATTTTTTTATACAACGGTTGTTTTTTAATTTTGGTTTCTGTGGGATAAGGTTAATTCTGTACTAGGTTGTCATTAAGGGGGTAGCTAAGATTATTTATTTAAAATGATACATTTGTTAATTTAACAAAGCCAGAGATGACGACGACAGGTGCTTCTGATATTTGATTTCATCAGTTCCTTGGTACCCCCCACAATATTATGAGATTTTTTTTTTTCGATTCTTTTATTAAAATTACTTTCTTTAAAAATTCCAAAATTTCCAAACTGGAATAAGGGTTAAATAATACAACGGGTAACAACAACACATTTCAGATAAAGAAAAGTAAAACTAGAATTGTGTCAATTTTCTCTCAAAAAGAACTTCTCCTTTTTACTTTCTTGACTGTTAGGGTTTTATAGATTTGCATATGAATCATCATTTATAAAACAAATGGCTATGTTATATTTGTAAAAACATTTATCCTAGTTTTACTCTTCTATTTCTCTATGGCTTCATTATAATAATCTGTTCAATAATGCATCGTTGATTATTATAATGCATCGTTGTTCAATAATGCATCCTACGATGCATTTACTCTCCTCCAAAAAGTGGAAGATTGAAGTTCAAACCTCTCTGCAGTACATTTTTTTCAAAATTATCCAACAAAATGAATGAATTGGAAGCGCTAAACCAATCGTATTGCAAAAATGTCTTAATTAATGATTAACAAGACGTAGCAAATCAAAATATGTCGCTAGAATATATGGGACAACGAGCATTAATTTGAAAATTCAAATTGCAAAAGTCTTCTTAAGAAAGTTTTGAATTTCTTTTAAGCTACAACAACATCTAAAAACCTAAGCTGATTAAGACTGATTCACATCTTGAAACTATAATGAAAACGCAGTCACTTTTATCCGTAACCTTCTGTATAAATCAAAATGAAAATAGGACCCTGTGTTTTGTAGTTATATCCATTATTTTCGCGATTTCAGGTTTGGGTTCCAGTTTTTTCAAAAGGAAATGTCGATAGAGGGCCGATCAAATTCAAAGCCCTTTACCGCGTTGGTAAAAGGCAAAGCCTGGCCAACTTATATTATAACTAATACACTTCTAAGGGATTTTTCTGATATATAAAGAAGGGTACATGCTCCGCAGTCGTTATATGTGGCACGTATCTTAAATATGAGAGTTGATTTTTGTCTTCAGAATTGAACAACAATATATACCGTAAGCATTATGTCCAATATTCAGTTCTTTGGGCACTTGTTTTTAAGACAGACAGAGAAACGAATTCCTATTTATGATTACATGGACTCATTAGCAGATGGGATTTTATTCAACATGTTATGATCATCTGCAAATATTATGAAATGTAGCAAGATAAGATTAACAGCTCATTCATGTAATTTGGTGGCCCAGTGGGTTTGACTTTAGTTTGGTAATTACGTTACCCAGATATCAAGCGAGGCTATAGTAACAATACGGGAACGCAAGGACCTTAGTAGTCAAGAAGTGTCGATAATCTGGTATAGCTCATGCTTTATATCAAACTGTCAAGGCCACAATCGATAACTAAGTAGCCACCAACAACAACATATTATGTTTGGAGAAGTAGCTGCATCCCAGTGCATGGTCCAAAGTAATAAAATTTAAAAACCCGTTTAGAAAAACACCTGTTAAGTTCGAAAGATTTTGCTTAAAGGTTGTTCAAGCATGAGAACTATTATATAGGTTTGTCCCAAAATTAAAGTTTGCTACGAAATTAAACTTCCAGAAACGTTTAAAAATAGCTTCAGACCCCCAAAAAAGGACTGTGGATCAAAATAAAATGGCAATATTGGAATTACAAAGTGAAAAAAACTCTTACCTGGAGATTTTGACCCTTCAGTCTTGAAAAAAGGAAAATCAATTTTTTAAATTTGTTGAATTTATGTATCATTTTATTTTCTGCCAGGGTTATTAGACTACTGCTGCCTAGCAATGCAATACCGTGTTCTTCAAGCTAATTTTTTTTAGTATTTCAAAAAAGCTTCTAATTGTTCTGATTAATTGTCTTTCAGGAGTCGGTTTTAAAAAATTAGTACAAAAAGTCAAACTTTGGCTCAAAGAGCAAGGTATTAAAAAAAGACAACACCCCTCATGTGTATAATAATTTCTGTTTGTTTAAAGTTTTGATGTTACTCCTTACTTTCAATTAAAAAAACTTGTTTTTTACATTTAATTCCTGATCGTCTTTAAATAATGCCGGGATATCCGGCTCTCCCTTCGTGGAAAATTGCCTCCCCTCATGGAAAGTTCTTCCCACGTAAATTACACCCCCCCGCCCGCAAGGAAAGTTCCCCAAACAATTCCAATCTACCTAAAAATTCCATGGTGAAAATTTCTTGTGTATGGTTCCGGGTGAAATATTTTTATTATCGCACTTTCATTTGTAGATTATCTCTGATTTTTTTCTCATTTTTAGAAAATACTATTTTTTTTAAATTGTGACGAGAATCCCCTCCTCCGTGAAAAAGTTTGGTGCGATGACCCCTGAAAAAAATCTCTGTCTTCTGGTAAAAAATAAAAAATTCCATATTTTTGCAAATGGCAACTTGAAACTTCTACAGTAGGGTTTTCTAATACGTTTAATCTGAGGATTGATTTTCATTTGATTTCTTGACTTTTAGGGGCCGTTTCCCTCATTTTTGGTAAATCAAGAAATTTTCTCAGGCTCGTATCTTTTGATTGGTAACACTTAATGAATATTGTATATTCGGAATCAGCGTAATATTCCGGTTCTTTCGATACATCTGTTGATATAAAAATACCATTTTTTAGAGTGTCGGTTGCTAATATGCCGCATCACTCCTTAAGTTCTTTAACAAGCAACTGTTTGATTATACTGTATAATGATGGTAGTGATGTCATTATAACTTACGGCATCACTAATCTTTTATTGTCAACATCATTTGTAACCATCTTTGTTACTTTTTAATTTGTTAAATTAATTTAGTATTCATTCACCCCAAATAAGTGAGGGGAGTCACTTCATTAATCTTTTCCAAAATCACTACAAAAATAAGGATATTTGGAGTTTTGGCATATCATGACATGCTCATTGCTGTATTTACGTTCTATTGCTCCTCTGTTCTTTTTTCGAAGCTTTTCTCCGGTATTTTGTCATTTATTAGGGTCTGTCATTATAGTATGCTCAGTCATTTCTGTGTTTTCCTGTCTCTATCCCTGAGCTCGTCTCTTTGCTCCTTCTTTTGTGTGCTGCTTTGTTCTCAATATCCTGTGTTTTTTTCTGTTTCCGTTCCTGCTTCATGGATTTCTTTATTTTTTTCATAATATTAATTTAAAAAAAACTCTTTCCAGAAAATAAATTTTTCAAAAAAAAGCAAAGAGCTCTATCAAACAAAAATTGAGCAAAAATAAAATCAAATAATCTACCAAGCGTGAAACTACCCCGAAACAGCATCAATAAATAAATGAAACCCAAAACGAACAGAAATTACAATAACCAAGTAAAATTCAAAACGACCTGAAATTAATATAAGTTGGGCTCAAAACACCTATGACTGAAAAAAATATACATTTTTTACTTTTATAACTTTAATATAATTTTACAATTTTGATTACTAATTATCAGTTCATGTATATTAAACTATCAATGGACATTCATTTATATTTTTTTCAGTAAAGTGCAAGTTTTGTTGCATGTCTCGAGTGTTTCGTCCCTGATGAAAACAAAGCAACTTGTTCTCAGGTCCTTAAATGGAACACATGACTGAGTAATCACAAGCGATTTGACTCGAGCTATCAAGAAATGGAAACAAGTAGATCCCTTTAGTCAGAATTCAACACTAGTGAATAATTCAAATTCGGATGAGGCCGAGTACGATTAAAGCCTTTTAAGTGTGACTTCTTTTAATTGTGACTACATATTTTTCTTATTACTTTTCAATTTGTATGATTTGCCTCACATGAAGACTATTGACACAATGTTAATTTTTTAAACTAATTATTGTATGTTATATAATTTTTCTTTTTCTTGGCAGCCCTAGTCCAATTTGAGGTGCACTTTTTAATTTACATAATTTTACAACTAAACCGGTAGTTGATTACGTCATTTCCGTTTTGGAGTGACAAAGATTGTATTGGTCTTTAATTTCCTTGAATGCGAACGATAGAGAATCCAGAAAAAATCCATTAAAAACTCCTAAATTAATTGCTTTAAAATTTGTCAGAATTCTTTGTAAGCAGCTTATCCCTTATTTAAAGACCAGCCCAAGTAGTATTTTAAAGCTGGCAAATTTCCTCTCAAAAATGCAAAATTGAAGGGTTTAAATTTCAAACCCAAAAACAGAAACTGGGGGAAAAATTTCAAAAGCCGTCACTTTCAAGCACACCTCAGATTCTAAGCAGTTCATTACCTGAATTCTTCTATTTAACAGCAGGCGGGCTTTTCAGTAAAACTATTTAGCCCTTTTCCTTTTGCTTCACTCTGTTGGCTACAGAGCTACTGGCTTGATTGCCTCATATTTATTAGATATATTCAGATATCTTTCAGCAGATCTTTCGACTTTAGGAGTTCAAATATAAGATGATAGATGTCGATTTCTATGCTCTGTGTGCAGGTATAGTTGGCTAGGCTCTTGGCTGATAGTGGGATTTTGTGGTGTTTGAAGTATTTTAACAGTTTAGAAAGCAAGGTATGTTGTGCAGACGTCAGCATATTACATTCAAATAGGCAATGGTCAATTGTTTCATTATTCATATTACAATGCCTGGAAAGAGGGGACAGGGGAATTGAACCACTTGAATTAGAAAGCTTATATGAGAATGCAAGGAAATTTAGTCCATTTTGCTTCGTTGAATTGCTTCGTGAATATGAGTTGTAGCTGTTTTTCTTCTTTGATTGCTTTTTAATTTTTCAATATATCTGAATCATATTACCTGCAGACCATTGATAAATTTTAAGCCCGGCTTCATCAGCAGAATTTCCAGAATCCAAGATTCTAGACTATTGTTTAACGTCATGGATACACTGTATCTGGAATATGACGCCTATTCAGCCGAACATCCAAATAATCCAAACAGAAGATTTTTGAAAATATAGGTTTCTGGAATTTTCCATCATACTATGAAAAAGACAGAAAAATGAAAAAAGATAGTGTAAGTCCTATTGAATATCCTTCTATAGTAGAAGCCGATGGTGCGCATGGGGTGGTAGCCGCACGTGCAAAATATTTTTTTAGCACTTAGTAAAAACAGATGCGATTTAGTAAATTTTTCCTCTCAGATTTAGCAAATTCTTCCAGGCCAGCATGGCAACCCTGCTCTGAAATCGGAACTTTGCATTGATTACTTTCATCACAATAGGCGCCATTTAAGAAACCTTATGAAATCCGTTTATGTGGGTATGTGGATTGAGGTTCCAAGGAAATAGTTGAAACTGTAGGTAGGCTATTTGTCAAAAGTTAGCCACATTTTAAAAGAAATACCATGAAAACAAGAAAAACATCATTACGAGCCCTAAGACCCTTGCTTATATCATTCCTATAAGCAGTAGGAACATAGGCCTAGTCTATTTAACTTGAGCTATATAGGCTAGCCTATTTACTCATTAGGGGGGAGGTGAGACCGGTATAGACTGATAAAGTATTTTAGGATTTTTTGTAAGCAGTTTTATAAATTTTACAGGATTTTCTCTTAAATAGGCTAGCCAAAGTATAGCTTTAGATTATTTTAATTTACATTTTTAAAAACAAGAGTCACTGAGTGAGATAGTTGCTTTTGGCTATCTTTGAAAGGGGTTAGGTTAGGAAAATGACACTTTCAGGGATGGGTCTCCAGGATAAAGTATGTCCCAGGAAGGTAGGCTATTTTTAATTAGGGTAAGACACCCAGTAGTTGGCCACCTGCCTATTCTCAGACAGAATCTTATACTATTTTAATAACTAATTTACAATGAGCTGTTTGTATGTCCAAGTTTAGGCAGAATGGTCACTTGTTATTAAATTCAAAAATAGGAGGTGCTGTACAAGTGAAACTATTTGAATTAGTAACCTACTTGTTCAGAAATTCTTCAGAAATTTTTTGATACAAAAATTAAGTTTCTAGGTGGTATAATACAGTAATTAGAGTAGGGCCTAGGCTAGTTTAAATGTCAAAAAGTTTTCCAAGTGATTAAAGTGTCCAACTACTGGGTGGCTTACCCTACCTACCTATACCTTTCCCTATAGAGGGTCCTGACCTTTATAAATCTGTGTGTTATAAAAGTGAAACCTAGCAAAATAGGTAAATATTTACCAAATCATGTTATTGACTTATGCATAAAGTGAATATACCACTCAATGCCTTTTTTTATGCTGATTACAAGTTTGATAATCATTTCTATAATAAATGAATTTCTGCCCCCCCCCTATATATGCCAGTTAAGGGTATATATTTCTACATTAGGGGGGGGGGTGGCAAATTTTGTTTCTGATGTAAATAGGAGATAAGTTTAAACTTTACCCCCCCCCCCCCTAATGTAGAAATATGTACCCTGAATTGGCATATATAGGGGGGGCTGACATTCATTTCCAATAGAAATGATTATTATATTTGTAATCAGCATAAAAAAGGCATCAAGTGGTATATTCACTTTATGCATAAGTCAATAATATGATTTGGTAGATATTTACTGCAAAATAGATCTTCTGGTTAAATTTAGTACAACAAAATTGTTTTCAGCTACACAACTTTGTTCTTTCCCAATTTATAAGGTTATATAGATATACAAATACATTTCTTAAATTAAAAAAAAAAATTGATATGGCTTAAAATTCTACTCAAATAACAGGAATTGTATTTTCAGAACTAAAGCCAGAGTAAAAGAAACTGATAACTGAAAATGAAGGTAAATGTTATTTTGTCTAAATTTCAATAGGTGACCTGTCATGTAGGCAAATCCTTCTCCCTCTAGAGGGTCCTGACCTTTGATGACCTGTGTGTGTTATAAAAATTGAACCTTACTAAACAGATCTTCTGCTTAAATAAAGTACAAAAAAATTGTTTTCAGCTTCACAATTTTGCTCAATCCCAATTTATAAGGTCTTAAACATATGCAAATACATTTCCCAAATTTTGAAAAAAAACCTTGACATGGCTTAAAATCCTACCCAAATGACAGGAATTGCATTGTCAGAACTAAAGCCAGAGAAAAAGAAACTGAAAATTAAAGTAAAATGTTGTTTTGTCAAAATTTCAAGGTACTTATGCATTATGTGGGCACTGCTATATACTGTATGTTGGTTAATGCTAATAAAATAGGATAAATATATAATAGTTTAGAAACAAATTTGGGCTATATGTTTGCACATTAGAGGAGGGGTGGGGGGGGGGTAAAGCAGAGTATTTATTAAATATGGTACTGGTGGATTATAACTAAACTAGTGATATAAACTCTCAAGCAAACCAGACACAAAAACCCACACATAGCTATTTGCAAAAGTTAAAATGGAATGCAAAGCATGGTTTTTCATGGAGATAACAATATTTAAATGATTTTTTGGGGGGTTTTGGGGGTGAAAAAGGTACCTAGGTTGGGTTACATATTTTGTATATGCTCTGCTTCACCCCCCCCCCTAATGTGCAAATATATAGCCCAAATCTGTTTCTAAACTATTATATATTCAACCTATTTTACTTTGTTAGCATTAACCAAACTTGACTTCTTTTGTGTATAGCACTGGTTTAGTTATAATGTACCAGTACCTTAAATACATAAGCTAACTTAGGTACCCCCCAACATTGGAGTGGCTAGTGCCCTTACTAACAGTCAAAAGTGATTAGAAGGCAACCATCACCCAATCCGAACCCACTATTTCCCCAAATACATCAAATTAAAAATTTTAGATAGCCATTTTGTTCAACATAGTTGATTTCCAGATAGAAATTATGTTTTTAAGGAGGACACGGTATAAGGTTTTTATAGATAGCTTTGTTGTAGAAACTTAAAAAAGGGCTCATTTGATTGGAAACTCAAAGGACCAGTGCCCATTTTACTAGTCAAAAGTGATTGGAGGGCAACTAGCCCCCTTCTCACATCCACCTTTTCCCTAAAGACATCCAATCAATATCTTGAGATAGCTATTTTGTTCAACATAGTTGAAAGTTCTGGGAATTAGGTCTTTGAGGATAAGAGACCCCCCCCCCCAAAGCCCGTAGGGGACGGGTTGTAAGTTATGCTGTGGGGGCATATAAGGTTTCATAGAAAGTGTTGTCATGGAAACTTCAAAAGGGCTCATTCAATTGGAAATTGGAATGGCTAGTGCCCTTTTTAATGGCTAATGCCCATTTTCTTCAATATAGTTGAAAGTTGTGGAAATTAGGTCTCTGAGGATGACAGCATCCCCACAACCCTCAGGGCAAGGGTTGTGAGTTATGCCCTGGGGGCATATAAGGTTTTCATAGAGTTTTGTAACAGAAACTTCATAAAGAGCTCATTCAATTGGAAATTTAATTGGATAGTGCCCTCTTATGCCCACCATTTATCCAAACACATCCACTCAACATATTAAATAGCCATTTTGTTCAAAATAGTTGAAAGTTCTGGAAATTAGGTGTTTGAGGATGATAACACCTTGGGCAATCTTTTTTAGTTATGCCCTGGGGGCATATAAGGTTTTTATTGAAAGTTTTCTTGTAGAAACTTAAAAAGAACTCATTTGATTGAAAATTCAAAGGGCTAGTGCCCTTTTTTAATTGTCAAAAGTGATTGGAGGGGAACTAACCCCCTCTCATGCCTAGCTTTTCCTCAAACACATCCAATTGAAATTTTTAGATAGCTATTTTGTTCAACGCATTTGAAAGTTCTGGCAATTAGGTGTTTGGGGATGACAGGGCCCTCAGGGCAAGGGTTATAAGTTGTGCCCTGGGGGCATATAAGGTTTTTATAGAGAGTTGTAGAAACATCAAAAAGGGCTCATTCAATTGGAAATTGAAAGAGTTTGTGCCCTTTTTAATAGTCAGAAGGGATTGAAGGTCAACTTACCCCCCTGTCACACCCATCATCTCTGCAAACACATCCAATCAATATTTTGAGATATTCATTTTGTTCAACATAGTTGAAAGTTCTGGAAATTAGGTCTTTGAGGATGACAACCCCCCCCCCCCCCACAACCCTGAGGCCAAGGGATCATTTGATTTTAAATTGAAAGGGCTGGTGCCCATTTTAATAGTCAACTGAATGGAGAGCAACTAACCCCCCTCTAACACCCACCATTTCCCCAAACACATTCAATCAAAGTTTTGAGATAGCCATTTTGTCCAACATGGTTTAAAGTTCGAGAAATTATGTATTTGAGGATGCAAACCCCCCAGAGCAAAGGTTGTAAGTTATATGCTGGGGGTGTATAATGTTTTTATAGATACCATTGTTATAGAAACTTCAAAAGGGGCCCTTTTAATTTGAAATTGAGCAGACTAGTACCTTTCAATAGTCAATATGAAATGGAGAGCAACTAACCCCTCTATCATGCCCACCATTTCCCCAAATACATCTAATCAAAATCTTCTGATATTCATTTTGTTCAATGTAGATCAAAGTTCTGGAAAATTAGGTCTTTGAGGATGACACCCCTCAGGGCTAAGGTTGCAGGTTATGCCCTGGGGGTATATCAAAGGCAGCACAATAGCAATGCCTAAGTAAAGAACAATGTTGGCACAATGATTTTTTTTTCTAGACCAGGGCACTTCTGCCTGTCCTCTGACAAAACCTAGTATCTACAGAAAATTTGAATCTTAGTTAAGAGTGGATCCTGCCTAATTAGACCATGAGGAATCCAATGGTGCAAATGAAATTATTCTCTGATGCTTAGTTTCATTGAAATTACTTAGTATCTACACAGGAGCTCACCATTGTTTGGGTGTCATACCTAGTATGTACATACTAGAAATCAACATTTACACCAAAATCTAGTATCTAACAAATTACAGTTTATCAGTGAAAACAATCAGCAGCACCATACAATGACCATCATCACTTCATTGTTTAAATAAAGACGGTAAAAATGCATAGAGCAAAACAACGTTTCTGCTTTTTTCTTGGAACTTACTCACATGTAGATACTAGGTTTTGTTGGGCAACTGCCGCTTTCTATCAAAGGTGTTGTTATAGAAACTTTGAAAAGGGCTCATTTGATTGGAAGTTGGAATGGCTAGTGATCTTTTTAATAGTCAAAAGTGATTGGAGGGCAAGTAGCCCCCCTCCCACACCAAAAACATAGAAATTATGTTTTTTAGCAGGAGACTCCCCACACATCCATCAGGGCTAGGGTTGTAAGTTATGCCCTGGGGGTATATTAGGGTTGCCATAGAAAATGTTCTTGTAGAAACTTTCAAAAAGGGCACATTTTTTTTGGAAATGGGAATGGCTAGTTGCCTTTTTAATAGTTGAAAGTGACTGGAAGGTAACTAACACCACTTCCAAGCCCACCACATCCAATAAAAATTTTGAGATAGCCATTTTGTTCAACACAGTTATTTTGTCCAGACCAGGGCCTTGTTTATCAAAGGAGTTGTTGAAGAAACTTTGAAAAGAGCTCATTTGATAGGAAATTAGAATGGCTAGTCCCTATTTTAAAAGTCAAATGTGATTGGAGGGCAACTTACAACCCTTCCATGCCCACCATTTCCCCAAACACATCCAATCAAAATTTTTAGATAGCCATTTTCTTCAACATAGTTGATATAGATAGGATTTCTGTTTAAAGAAATTATGTTTTTGAGGAGGACAATCCCCCTGCAGCCCTCAGGGCAAGGGTTTTGAGTTATGCCCTGGGGGGTATATAAGGTTTTTATAGAAAGCTTTGTTGTAGAAACTTCAAAAAGGACTCATTCGGTTGGAAATTGGAAGGGCTAGGGCACTTCTTCTTAGTTGAAAGTGATAAGAGGGCAACTCACCCACCTCTCACAGCCACTTTTCCCCAAACACATCCAATCAAAGTTTTGAGGTAGCAATTTTTGTTCAACGTAGTTGAAAGTTTTGGAAACTAGGCCTTTGAGGATGAAAACTTGTAAAAGGGCTCATTCAATTAGAAATTCAAAGTGCTATTGCCCTTTTTAATAGTGGAATTTGATGGTAAGGCAGCTAACCCTCCCCTCACACCCACTTTTTCTGCAAATACATCCAATCAAAATTTTGAAATAGCCATTTTGTTCCATGTAGTTGAAATTGTTGTTGTAGAAACTTCAAAAAGGGCCCATTTGATTGGAAATGGAAATGGCTAGTGCCCTTTTTAAAAGTCGAAAATTAGGTCTTTGAGAATGGCAACCCCCCCACAGGCCTCAGGGCAACGGTTGTAAGTTATGCCTTGGGGCATATAAGGTTTCCATAGTGTTGGGTTTAGAACCCTACTCAAATTAATTTTTGTTTGTTTTGAGAGTGACTTATTTTAATTTCTGTTTGTTTTGGGTTTCATTTATTTATTGATACTGATTTGTGGTAGCTGTATAATTGGTATATCATTTTATTATATTTTTTTTAATTTTTGGTTTAATGGAGTTCTGCACTTACAAAAAAAAAAAAAAACTTATTTTGTGCAAAACCTTATTTTGATTAATCTAGTAGGAAAAAGAAGTTAGTCAATTTATTGTGATTAACATTAGATCTTTGCCTAATCATATCACGAGAATTGAGGTCAGAGAGAGGTCTTAGGTTTAGAAAAGAAGCTTTGGCTGCCAGTAAATCCACAGTATCATTATATTTGATACCTTTATGGCTTAGAACATGTTGGAAATTAATCTTGCTGCCTTTAGTGTGGAGGTTCAGAAGCTGTTTTCTAACGTTAAATAGGTCCTTGTCATTGGTAATTCCAATAATTTTTTGAGCAACATTGTTGCTGATTTGGAGTCGGAAAGGCAAAGAATATTCTCCTCTACAATGCTATAATTTATGAGAACATCTAGGCTCAAGAAAATGGTACATTATTCAGCTGACAAAATAGAAGATCCCAAAAGAAGGGGTGAAAAAAGGTTAACATTCAGTGATGGAATACATAGTCCTGCTCCAGTTCTCACACCCTAAACAGACCCATCTGTTCAGCCAGAATAGTCTGAATCTCATGATTGTGAATTTGTTTTTTATTTATTGGAATAAGTTCTGCATGACAAATAGGTGGACTCATTTCCCATGGCGGAGTATCAGTAAAGGGGTATGCATAGGGGAATCTGGACTCCAATTTGGGACCACTAATTGAAACTGATTCCAAAATGAATTGCCATTGGTGCAAGCTGCCTTCAAAGCAAAGGTATGATTATACACAACATGCTTGAATTCGTGAGAAGTATTTCTTCCTTTGACAGGATGCTCTTTCACTTAAAGAAACCAAACCAGACAGTTGTTTTAATTTAGATAGAGGGGTATGCCTGTGCAAACCCAGAGTAATTTGAATAGCTGAATTTTGTAAAGATTCCAAGGCTTTAAATGTAGATTGTGAACGAATTGAGAAGAATTGGATACCATATTCTAGATTAGATTTGATTTATTCTATATAAAATCCAAAATAACTTTAGGGTGCCATCCCCATTTATTTCCAGTAAGTCTCTTTAGAACAAAAAGTCTCCAAATGATCATGGATTTCAAAGAATTAATGTGTCCATGCCATAACATTTTTAATCTATCCCTAGGCCAAGTAGCTTCGCTGAGTTACAATATGGAATTTCACTAGAGAAAATTTGAAGAGAATTGCTCTTGAGCAATTAGCAAATATAATGGCTTTGGTTTTACTATTTGAAATTGGAAAATCAAAAGCTGAAGCTGAAAAGCTGAAAATCAAAAGCTCTGAACTAATGTGAACGTTGTTGCTGTTTATGAGGGATTTCATGGGGGTAGACGTGCGCTTGAATGTGAGTTAGTCCATTGGAAACAGAAGTGGCTGATTGTTGAAGTTTTGAATTTCTTTTAAGCTACACCAACATCTAAAAACCTAAGCTGATTAAGACTGATGCACATCTTGAAACTATAACGAAAACGCAGTCACTTTTATCCATAACCTTCTGTATTAATCAAAATGAAAATAGGACCCGGTGTTTTGTAGTTATATCCATTATTTTGGGCGATTTCGGGGTTGGGTTACAGTTTTTTCAAAAGGAAATGTCGATAGAGGGCAAACTTACCCCCCTATATATGCCAATTCAGGGTATATATTTCTACATTAGGGGAGGGGGGGGTGGCAAATTTTGTTTCTGATGTAAATGGGAGGTAAGTTTAAACTTTTCCCCCACCCTCCCCCCCTAATGTAGAAATATATACCCTTAATTGGCATATATAGGGGGGGGCTGAAATTCGTTTCCAATAGAAATGATTATTATATTTGTAATCAGCATAAAAAAGGCATCAAGTGGTATATTCACTTTATGAGTAAGTCAATAATATGATTTGGTATATATTTACTGCAAAATTGATCTTCTGGTTAAATTTAGTACAACAAAATTGTTTTCAGCTACACAACTTTGTTCTATCCCAATTTATAAGGTTATATAGATATACAAATACATTTCTTAAATTAAAAAAAAAATTGATATGGCTTAAAATCCTACTCAAATAACAGGAATTGTGTTTTCAGAACTAAAGCCAGAGAAAAAGAAACTGATAACTGAAAATGAAGGTAAATGTTATTTTGTCTAAATTTCAATAGGTGACCTGTCATGTAGGCAAATCCTTCTCCCTCTAGAGGGCCCTAACCTTTGATGACCTGTGTGTGTTATAAAAATTGAACCTTACTAAACAGATCTTCTGCTTAAATGAAGTACAAGAAAATTGTTTTTGGCTTAACAATTTTGCTCAATCCCAATTTATAAGGTAAAATACATTTCCTAAATTTTGAAAAAAAACCTTGATATGGCTTAAAATTCTACTCAAATGACAGGAATTGCATTTTCAGAACTAAAGCCAGAGAAAAGGAAACTAATAACTAAAAATTAAGGTAAAATGTTGTTTTGTAAGAATTTCAAGGTACTTATGCATTATGTGGGCACTGCTATATACTGTATGTTGGTTAATGCTAATAAAATAAAATAGTATAAATATATAATATTTTAGAAACAATTTTGGGCTGTTTTTTTGCACATTAGCGGTGGGGTGGGTGGGGGGTAAAGCATAGTATCTATTAAATATGGTACTGGTGCATTATAACTAAACTAGTGCTATAAACTCTCAAGGAAACCAGACACAAAACCCCTCAAATAGCTATTTGCAAAAGTTAAACTGGAATGCAAAGCATGGTTTCTCAGGGAGTTAACAATATTTAAATTATTTTTTTGGGGGCGTTTAGGGGGTCAAAAAGGTACCTAGGGTGGGTCACATATTTCTTATATGCTTTGCTTAACCCCCCCCCCCCCCCAATGTGCAAATATATAGCCCAAATCTGTTTCTAAACTATTATATATTCATCCTATTTTAATTTGTTAGCATTAACCAAACTTGACTTCTTTTGTGTATAGTGCTGGTTTAGTTATAATGTACCAGTACCTTAAATACATAAGCTAACTTCAGTACCCCCCAACATTGGAGTGGCTAGTGCCCTTACTAACAGTCAAAAATTTTAGATAGCCATTTTGTTCAACATAGTTGATTTCCAGATAGAAATTATGTTTTTGAGGAGGACACTCCCCCAATGCCCCTAGGGCAAAGGTTTTTAGTTATACCCTTGGGGTATATAAAGTTTTCATAGATAACTTTGTTGTAGAAACGTAAAAAAGGGCTCATGTGATTGGAAACTCAAAGGACCAGTGCCCATTTTACTAGTCAAAAGTGATTAAAGGGCACCTAGCCCCCTTCTCACATCCACCTTTTCCCCAAACACATCCAATCAATATCTTGAGATAGCTATTTTGTTGAACATAGTTGAAAGTTCATTTTTTATTAAATATCCATTTATTTTATTGGTGCATCCAAATATGGAAGACAACTGGACTTGAGCCAGAACCACACCTCTATAATCCGAACCTAGACCCTAAAAATAGCCTATGACGGTAACAGGAACTCCAAATAAGGTAGCCTAAAAATAACCCCGAGGTCCTAACAACCGCTCATAGCGGTTGTTAGTTTACTCACATCTTGAGTAGTACACATCATGTAGTATACTCACATCTTGAGTACCAGACGAGTCCAGTACAATAATACAACGCGTTTCAGCAAAAATTTCTTCGGTTATACCATTTTCAAATAGTTGTGAATCTCGATCTAGGGATTCCATTGTTAACTCATACAGAGTCCTCAATGATTTATCACAATATATATTGTAGAGTGGGATTCCATTTACTTGACACACAAGAGATAAAAGTCCAAATATCTCAAATTTATGGGGGTAACTCATCCATAATCCTATGGAACTAGCACTTTTTACCAATTCCAATGCTAATTTTGAAGGATTTTCACCATTGATAAATGATGAGTTTGTGTAGGTGCGTGAGCCCATGACAATATGACATTGATTGGTGTTTGTATGAGGAACAATTAGATTGAAATTATTTCCACTAGCTCTCAGTTTCTCCACTGCCAACGCAACAGAACTCATAACCCTTTTGCTTTAGTACATGAAGTATTGCCGAGGCGAGGAAGAGTTACAGAGATTGGCAGGAAGCTCCTTTCGTAAAATGAAATTGTATGGAGCAAGCGTAAATTTTATACCCACTTTAAAATTTTCTGGTATCCATTGGTGCATCTAAGTGCATCTGTAATTAACTGTAATTAGTGTTAACTGACAGAGTTCCAAATCGAAAGTGTTTACTTTGATATAATGAAGGTTATTAGATATTGTAATGATTAATATTATCTTGACTGGTTTTTGTTCAAGAATTCATAGGAGGTCTCGCTTTTTTTGAATCGAGAAGTTAATTACTTTTCTCTCTTTTTATTTTAAAAATAATTCCACTTAAATATAAATAATATGTTTCTTGACGGCAATTTGTTGCGTCATCCCTTTCAAACTTAATATAGAATTTTTAATCATTAACAGATTATTACACACTAAAAATATTTATACTTTTAATAGAAGTCACAAAACTTAGATATAACATTAAACCACTAGTTAAAACATAAAGTTACTTCTGAATATAAAAACACAGTATATACACGATCATTTTGAGTAAACTTACACAAGCATTGTGAAGTCACAAAACTTGGATAGAACATTTATAAAAAAAATACATTTGGTGAAATTTTTAAAAGTTATTTTAAGACACCATATAGTAATATAACAATACACGAAGCATTTTTTTTAATAAAACACTCAAAATACCAATTCAATAAATTTATGTGGATAGTTAAGGTTATATATATGTTAATTTAAGTTATGTTGATACACAACTTAATTGTAATCTAAATTTACCCAGATCTTTACTACAATACTCATATTTCATTTATATCTTTCAGAGTACATGAGAACTGCTTGTTCTTGTTTATATTGATAAGCAGTACCCAACTGAAAGGATGGAACAGCAAGACCCATGAAGAATGGGTATTCCCTGGACGGTAAGGATATTTATTTCAAAAAATGATTATTACAAAGATCTAGAATATAGATCTTTGACAGTACTATTATAATAGTTAGAAGCTGCTTCTCATAAATTTTTCTTTAGGAACTTCCTTAGACTATTAAGCCTTAGTAATATGAACTGCCTTGAAAAATTTGTTGTTTTTTTCTCACGAGTTTTTAAAAAAAACTCAGTAACATAAGGCTTATCTGTAGAACAGGTTTTAAATGATTTTCCGGGAAATGGGATTCATAATTACTTTTCAATAAATTTTGGACGGACAAAGCCATGCAGTCAACGTCATTTATTTGATACACCGTGGACCAATTTTCAGTATTAATCCTGGAGCCAAAATTGAAATGTACTGTTAACATAACAGTTATAAAAGCGTTGTCATTAATATAACATGACTGTTTAACTTTATACAGCGGAGATGGCATAAAGCGAAAGGGGTAACTACCCTCTCGAGGGGGATGAGTGGAGACAGTTTTTTAAAACTTAAATAGTTTAGCGAAAATTAATTCAAGTAGAGTAGTACCGTTTGTATTTGGGACCTTAATAATCTGTTGTTGGGACCTTGAAAGCATTACATGTAGACTCAAGTTTTATATCGTTTGCATCACCTATCAGGAAATTTCCTGCATTTGGGTATTTTGATACTAGTAAAAAGTCAGCACTGGCATGTAATGTTTTGATAAAATTTATTTTGTCAGAGGATCTCTGATTAGGGGAATAATAAAAACAACACAGGATAATTTAATTGAAAGGACGTGGCAAGACTTTAGGTCGAACACACCCACATACTCTCATCAAAGGGAGAAAGACACGGAATTGAGACTTCACTTGGGTACAAGTCATTACGGACAAAGAACATACGTCCGACACCTCTCTTACACAGAGTGTTGTTTTCTGGTCTAAGTTTAATAAATTGTGAAAAATAGATAATACTTAACATGTGCAAATTTTGAGCTTGAACTTCAGTAATAGTAATTACATCTAATCTATATATTTTAGAAATGGTGTCTAATTCATTAAGTTTTTCAAAGTTACCGCTTTCAGCATTGCTCAACAATAGTGTGGGGATATGAAAGTGACTTGTGAAGGTATTGTTTTTACACTTTACTTTTTTTATATCCAAGAAAGGGTCAGGAGTTCTAGCGGAACTCTTGACGGGGGCTCAGCGTGGATAGTCAGAACATGGGCAAGGAGGATCAAATCCATCTTTTTTAAAATCAATGGTATGGAATAGAGCACGTACTCGGGGATAACCTAAACAGCAGTAACTAAGTAGCGGATGAGTTTGGGTTGAACTAGAGGGATCAAGAGAGATGAGGTTAATTTTGCAGGGACATCGTACAAAGAGTCCACGTTGAGTGGGCACGCAAGGAGGTGGGGAATGATAGATGGAAGGGTAGGACAATGTTGGACAGCTGCCAGAGAGGTGGGTGGATTTATCTCTGAAAAATATGTCCGGGGGTAGGGAAGGGGCGAGGGCGGCGGAAAGATCGTGGGGAGAGATACTCGAGTGGACAGGATTGGCGGACTTGGGGGCGTTCTTGTGTGTGAGTGATGGTATAAAAAAGATTAAGGAGGAGTAGCAGAATTGAGATGGCCTCTGGGTAGGCCAGTTTTGTGGAAACTACTAAAACTCTTAATGGACACTTTTATATTAGTTTTTGCACAGTCAAAGCATCTTCCACAAAATTGTTTACAGATATCAACATGGTGGTGTTTACACAGATTATTTGTACTACGGCTAAAGACATGAAACTTCCAAATGTGTAGATATTTACAATTACTAGACATGCATCTACTGTCTAAAAATCGACCTCACACAATAGGCTGACTACCCTTTATATAACTGAACTAAATTTTTTTAATATATGTCTGCAGTGTGTAAGAATTTCCGCTTGAAAATACTTGACTTAAAAAAAATATAAATATTTTTAGTTTTATAAATTTAATAAATCAAATAATATTAACATTTTGATTACTAAATATCAGTATTTGTATAAGAAACTGACAATGCACATTCAGTTGTATTTTTTTCGGTAAAGTGCAAATTATGTTCAGGCAGGGGGAAGGTCTAGGAGTTTTTAGCAAAAGTTATGTTAATTTCTGATCTTTTTGAATTTGAGTCTGTTATTTATTTTACTTTATTTTCGAGTTGGGTTTCATTTTTTTATCGATGCTGAGTTGTTGTAGGTTCGTTCTTGGTAGAGTATTTGATTTTATTTTTTATAATTTTTTTTTTAGTTTGTTTATTTAATTTGATTTGAAAAAATTATTTTTTGGAAAAAGTTTTTTTAATTAATTTTAAAAAATAAAGAAATAATAAGAATAAAGTATTCTGAAGTATTTTTTTTTCAGTAGTTTTTTTTCCATAGTTTTTAAAACTTCATTTTGAAAAGACTCCTAATACTTTAAATTTAAATTATTAATTTTATATAATTTTTAAAAAATATAATATTTAATATTTAATTTTTACATTTTTCAAAAGATATATTTGAATTTTACAAGCAATGAGGGACATTCGATAGCGCAATTTTGAAAATAAAAAACTCACTTTTTCTGTTCTTAAGATGTTTGTGGGTTTATAGTCGGCACCACATTAGTAATTATCGAAATAATGTGAAGAGTAAATAAAAATTTAATATAGATTTAATAGATGTGACTCTAAACTTCAATTGTTTCACCTATTATTTTTTTTCTCTCTCTCTCTCTCTCTCTCTCTCTCTCTCTCTCTCTCTCTCTCTCTCTCTCTCTCTCTCTCTCTCTCTCTCTCTCTCTCTCTCATTCCCGGCCCAGTCTCCTCAACACTGTCAATGTTGGGGAAATTGGGAGCTTGAGGGTCATTGAGCCATTTATAGTCATCGCAAAGTAGCGTAAAAGGGAACATAGCCGAGAGGTAGAGAGAATTTATAGCAAAGAAGACTATATCTGATTTTGTCCCCGTCTTCTCTCCAGTTGGATCAGTTTCCAAGATATGATCCCCGTGAAAAACGTATCCACGCCTCATTGATCTCTTGATGAACAGGTGCTGATCGATGTCGGTGATCAGCCCGATTTTTCCCCGTTAATTTTTAGGATGAGGTCCATTATCAGACGAGGAGATGAAAAATAATATCCTAAATCAAGGTTAAATTCCCCATAGATTTTGTCCGTATTTTGACACATAATGTCTAACAAAGTTAACACATCACTCGACAAATACAGCTTGCAGTAGTCAAACCCATTTTTACACCCTCCCTCTGCCCACACTTTTTTAGCAAAACTGTATTCATCAGGGGTGCACCTACGATTGTGTAAACTGTCGTAAAACGATTCGATCGATGGAATAGTTTCCTCGGCGAATTTCGATATGGAACAGTAATAATCATAAGGATAGATGCCCTTGATCGTCAACAAATCATATACATCATTTGGAAATTGTTGCTTGAGAAGGGGAATAGCGTTGCAGCCGTCATCGTTTTTCTGCACTTGAATTAATTCGCTCAATGATTTGGGGAAATAACTGTAGGAATCTAAAAGGCGAATTTTATTCGTGCACTCAATGTCGTCTTCAACATATCTCCACATAAATTTCAAAACAAGCAACTTTTTCGATGATTTAGGAATGATTTTGTAGGAAAAGCTATCTATTACCCATGCGTGATCCACTGTTCCATTTCTTTGAAGATGTGCCATTGCTGGTAGCACATGCTTCAGATCGTAGTTAGAATTATGTATTAAAACCGGAAGAAATAGTTGATGTTTAATTTTTAAATTACATGAATTGTGAGCCCACTCCCGAAAGTTACTTTTCCCCATTGAATTGGGGTCAATAAGATGGTTGTGATCCTGGACTGCGTGTTTTGGGGCAAGAGCATCCCTACAAACCTAACAAATTGTCCCCTTTTCTAGTTCCAGTTATTCCTTATATGATAATGAAATTGGGTAGTTGGTGTGACGCAATGATGAAATTGCACGGTTCGCTGTTTTTATTAAAGACACCACCAACTTCTCCATGCTACCCTCCTCATCCATAGTCAAAAAACTCTTCCAATTGCATTTTATTATTGGACTCGCGACGGGCATGCGCATAGAATCACGCAACTAGTTTGTGTTCCTTGACTATATCTGGCCTTGATGGGTCTGATACCTCCACCAGTCTTGATTCACAATCCAAACATACTTTATCAACCTGTAGCAGGGAATTTTGGAAGTTTTTAAATTTTAAAGTATTTTTGCCTTCTGCCGGCATTTCTATTCTTTGATTGCCATGAATTTTACAACATCTCATATGATCCGTGAATGTCCCTTCAGATCTAAATGAGGAAAGGCACATGGGACAATAGTGACATTCCCCATTGTTCGTGCCTTGGGATAAGAGTCGACTTATTGCCGTAACGGGGAAAAAATGACCACAGGAATTTACATCTTTGGGAGGCTCATAAATAACCCAAACCTAATTTTTAACATTATCTACCAACGGTGTCCTAACTGAATATAAAATCCCTTTTTTATTCGGTTTCTTTCCCCCATTTACGAATTCAGTGTCATACTGGAGAACAACCACCCTCAACCCGAGATTCTCGTTTGCTTTTTCAAATATGGTTATTTCTTTTAAGGACACGGATATTTTCCCTCTAAACAATCAAAATTTACTTTAGGGAAATTGTCTCCACCGTTACGTGCAAGTCTATCGAGATTTTTCATTCTTGAATCATTTTTCAATGTTTTATGGGCTGCTGCTAAAAATGCATATTTAAAGCATTGCAGCCCCGTGTCAAAATATAAACTCTGAACCCCTTTGGTTGCCGACAAATCTGGGTGGCATTTTATTTTTCTACCCGCCCCTCTTAAGTTTTTTTGTAAATATAAGGAGATTAAGATACATGGGTTAAATTTATAAATTTGTGGACCCACGTCTCCGCTCATTAAATTTGTCCAAATTGAATATTAATTTATTGACCCACTTGCAGAAATTACCCTCAAATTCATTTAGACAAGTGTAAAAAGTTTGATTTCCAGTTTAAAAATGAAAATAAAAAATGTCCCCTTTTTTAAATTAACTTTTTTATTTACCGCTGCCGTCGTCCCCCCCCTGACACCCCCCCTTCTGAATATGAATCTTAACAAGTGATTGTATTTGGTCAATGTCAGGTAGGAAAAACATTTAATGGGTCTGTTAAAATGATAATCCCGGTAACCAGGTTTTCCTCTGGCGGATTAAAATCTGCCCTCTGTGTTTGCAAGTGACCTAGAGCAAATTCCAGCTAATAAAATTCACGTAGTTCCGGGGACGCGACGCTATTTTCATGTCCTGCACCTATTTGCACAGGACTCAATGCACTAATTATAAAGTCATCATCAAAAATGTCCCCGGAAACATTAGGTCCATCAATTTGCATAAGGCTGTCCATTTTTTCAGTTGTAAATTGAAAATCCAGGGGGATACCAAATGACGTACCTTCACTAACATCATCTAGTTAGAGGGGACAATTGCCCATGATATTTTGAAGTCTTGGGCCATGGAAGGCAGTTGTTTTTGTAGCTTCCCCCTGAAACTAAAATGAATGGATTGAGGGAAGTTTTATCGCAATTATAACACACTATTTATCAAACAAGTGTTGTTTTTTTCTTAATTGGATTTGTATTTATCAAACAATGGTTTTTTTTCTTAATTGGATTCGTAATTATCAAACAAATGCATAATAAGTTACAAATTTTTTATTATTTAATTATTTAAAAAAAAATTGCATAATAAATTAATAATTTTGTTAATGGCACACGCACACACACACACGCGCACACACACACACACACACGTTCGCAAACACGCACACGTTCGCAAACACGCACATGCGCAAACACACATACACACACATGCGCACACACTATCACATGCTAACGCAAACACGCACACACACATGCGCACACACACACGCACACGCACATACACACACGCACACACATACGCACACGTACACACACACACACCTACGCACACACACACACACACAAACACACACATGCGCACACACGCACACGCACACACACACACACATTCACACACACATACACACACACACTCACACACAAACACACATACACACAACAAAATAGTGAAAATCATTACGTCGTTATTGAATTTGCAATATTCATTATACTATCTCAATGAATTATCGAGTAGACAGAAAAATAAGCAGCGCATACACCGCTTACACACACACACACAATAAAATAGTGAAAATCATGACATCTCCTAAAAATAGCATATTTTCAATGTGTAGTCTGTTATTTTTAAGATTTTCCAGAGCAAATGATAAAATTAAAACCGTTAAGTCTCGCATCTCTTATTGAAGCCTTTATTAAGTAAATTAGAATCTGGAATTATGTCTAGCGGTACAATTCTCAGTCCTTCAAATTGACGTGGGAAAAAGAATCATTAGTGAGAAATAATATTTGAAAACTCACATTTAGATTTGCAGCTTCTATGTTAAGGGCTGTAGGGGCACACCATTCTCGCCTTGCATTGGTCGTGAAGGACCCGGCAATGCTTGATAGGGGGTGACCTCACAATCTTGTGTAGCAGTAACGTTATGAGCAAGCATCCACTCTCTTTTCAGTTTTCTACCCGGCTGCATAGGGGCTGGCACGGGTGGGTCTTGGGCAGGCAGCGCCGGTCTGGAATGGATGTGGGTGGCTCCGATGGGCCAGCTATCTCCACTTTTTGCATTGGGCTATCGCCATTAGCCTTAGCTCTCTTTTGAGGGGGAGAGTAATTGTAGGAATCCTCCTCCTTAAAAGAAGACAAAATTTAGTATGGAAAAACAATTCTCCTTTTTACAGAAGAAAAAATTAGTCTGCACAAAGAATCCCTCCTCCCCCCTTACTTTTTATGCGACGACGGAGTTTGTTTTTCAC
This sequence comes from Artemia sp. Qi Xiang Cuo, assembly GCF_049724085.1. Classification (NCBI taxonomy): domain Eukaryota; kingdom Metazoa; phylum Arthropoda; class Branchiopoda; order Anostraca; family Artemiidae; genus Artemia; species Artemia sp. Qi Xiang Cuo. The sequence continues at coordinate 47,152,521 of NC_142809.1, read as the reverse complement.
CTTACAACGAAGGTGTTAGAATTGATACATTGCTCCCCTCCTTTTATATTTTATATAAAAGCCTCTTGATCATCAAATAAACTTGAAAATAGAAGGTCTCGTCTAATTTGGCCCAAAGACAATCTGTCTTTCTTCAAAGTGTTTAGAATTACACGTTTCCATTCCTTTGTTTTCTTAATTCAGATAATGCGCATGCCAAATGTTGTTTTGAAATCGCCCCTCTTGTAAAAAGGTTAAACACATGTGGTTTTATTTAGACCGGAAAAAGACAGCACATTTTAAATGCACGATGGGAAAGGGACATTTTGGACAAAAGAACTAATTGTAATGAATGAATTAAACTTGTAAACAGAGGGGGGAAGATGGGGTTTACATAATGGAAAAAAGAGTGTATTTTACGTTTTCTAGCGACTATAATCATCATATTGTAGTTTGTATTGTTGGGGGAGGGCTATGCCCCTGAATTTGAATGTGCTAGTGGGGTGGTAAAATGATTTTATTTGGAAATAAATTAAGAAAATTTTAGTAAACTGAACTCACAGTATAGATCGATGTATCCATAGTTTCAAAGTCAATAATATCAAATGTGTTATCCTTGATGTGTTAAATCATTATGAAAATTTAATCGTAAGGCATGAGCATTTTATACAAAATCTCAAGGACGAATGAAAATCACTCTTTTTTATTTGAATCCAATTACCGATCAGGTTATCGTATATGGAGTAACCTCCGCTGTCTCTAATTGGTCCTTAAAAAAATGGGTGTTGTCTCAAAAACCAGTGTTGTTGAAAACGTGGAGTTGAAGCAAACTTGTGTAGCTAGCTAGACTTCAGGAACCAGTGGCGAATCCTCGCTCGTACTGCTCTCTTTATGAATGTTGTCTCAAAAACCAGTCTTGTTGAAAACGTAGAGTTGAAGTAAACTTGTGTGACTAGCTAGACTTCAGGAACCAGTGGGGACTTTCCGCTCGTACTGCTCGCTTCATGGGTGTTTTCTCAAAAACCAGTCTGGTTGAAAACGTGGAGTTGAAGCAAACTTGTGTAGCTAGCTAGACTTCAGGAACCAGTGGGGGCTCCCCGCTCGTACTGCTCGCTTTATGGGTGTTGTCTCAAAAACCAGTCTGGTTGAAAACGTGGAGTTGAAAAAAACTTGTGTCGGGAATCCCCGCTCGTACTAATCGCTTTTAAATCCTTAGAATAGCACTGGAAGGAACATAAACTCCTAGAATAGCATAGGAAGGAACATAAGCTCCTAGAATAGCATAGGAAGGAACATAAACTCCTAGAATAGCATAGGAAGGAACATAAACCCTTAGAGTAGCATAGGAAGGAACATAAACCCCTAGAGTAGCATAGGAAGGAACATAAACTCCTATAATAGCATAGGAAGGAACATAAGCTCCTAGAATTCAATATATGCATTCTACTAACATGCCATGTCGAAAACCCAGGACTTCAAAGGACTTCAAAGAGGCACCTTGTATGTACAAGGTGCGTCCAAAAAGTAATGAGATTTACAGTTTAAAGAGGAATTTATCCAATTTTAATATCACCTCAAAATTCTTCAAAATAGTTCCCATGGGCGTCGACGCACCGCTGCCAGTGCGATTTCCATGATTCAAAGGCTCCCTCGAAGTCAGCTTCAAAAGTTCCTTTTAAGGAGTTGGTTACGGCCTTCTGGATGGTGGCAACATCATCAAAACGGCGACCTTTCAGGGTGGTTTTCAATTTGGGAACAGAAAAAAGTTTGTCGGGCTTAAATCAGGACTCTACGGAGGCTGTGATAAAGTTGAAACCCTTATCCGGGCCAGGACGGCCCGGATAGGGGTGGTCCTTGCCTTCTTGTTCTTGTCGTCTTGCGGCGGGAAGACCCCTTTGTGTGCCACTAGAAACTCTAGCGTTTGGTATCGGGGTCGCATTGGAAAACCCATTTTTCGTCGAAAATTAAATATCCTACGCCAATCGGAACAGGATATGTTCAGAATTCTGCACATGGCATTTTTGGTGACGATTTCTGACATGTACATTTTTCACATCCTTGAATGAATGGTCTCACCTTTTTGAAAATATTTGGAAAATTAAAGTTTTCTTTAATTTTTTCAATTTTTTTTTCTCCCGTGTGACAACCACTTACCATATATGACGTTTATAGAATCCCCCCTTCCAAAGTTTTTGGTACAATAAGTGTCACATGTCGTTCATTTTTTCTGTACACCTGTGGTGGTCGGTAATATCTGATAAGAAGATTTTTTCTTCATCTATCTCAAACACTTCTATATCTTTTATATATTGCTTCTTGTGTTTTGGAAGTTCTTTCACCATAAGTAAAAATGATTTGACGGCGGTACAGAAGTCATCCTTGTCTTGGTATAAGGATACATTTTTTTTCTACAGAATAATCGTATTGGTACAGGGGTTATCTAAGGCAATTTTAAAATGTAATTCGTCTATTTCTTCTGGATTTCTGAAAAAATTGGTAAAATTTGTAGAAAAAAATTGCTGAACTATTTCTTATATTTTATAAAGCCAATTTAACGATTTTTGGTCAACTCGAAGGATGAACTTTGTTGCCAGCAAAAATTTGCAAAAAAAATTTGGTGTAAACTACCACTGGTAAATATTCTCTCAACACAATTTTTCTTTTCTTTTTAGCCTCTGTCAAAGCACGGCTAGTACATTGTTTATTGATTTCCTTCCATATGGGGTTATATTAAATAGTGCAGCCCAATTCCTTCTAAATGAAGCGTATTTTCGCCGGCAAAAATCATGCAAAAGGTTGGGTAGTTTGAGTACAGGAGCTTTTAATAATTCTTTCTCAAGTTTTTCAAGAGCCTCTATTGCATTAAAAGGGCTCTCATGTGTGAGTTTTTTGTCATATACCCATATAACCGGTCCTCCTTATTATAATCCTGTGAATAATTTTCAGGACCGTTTAAGGGACACGTATCATTTCTGATCACTTGTGACTACTTTGTGAGTTTAATAATTATGCTTATGTGTGCCTTAATTTTGTAATTATAAACTTCTAAATACATTATTTTTGCTTATTTCCCTATATTAATTAAAAAACTTTTCTACAAAATAAGTTTTTCAAAAATATTAAAGTACTTAATTAAACCGAAAATGACCAAAATAGAATGAAATAAACTACCAAGCATACAGCACCCACTAATCAATATCAATAAATAAATGAAACCAAAAACAAACAGAAATTAAAAATAAATAACAGAGTGAAACTCAAAACGATTATAAATTAATATGAATAGGTTTTTAAACCATATACTTTATAAATGCCATATTATAATTTTTAATTTAATGAAAAAAAAAACAATTCAAATTAATTTTTCTGAAAAAACGTGAAGTGTAAGTTTAATTTAAATATTAATTTATTTATTAATTAAAATATTAATTATTTCTTTATTTATTATATTTATATAAATTAAAATTTTTAATATATTTTTTCTTGATGAAGTACAAACTATATTCTTGTCTTTAGAAAGCATTGGGTTTAGAACCTCAATCAGATTCGTTTCTGCTTGTTTTGAGTTTGATTTATTTTAATTTCTGTTTGTTTTGGGTTTCAGTTATTTATTGATACTGATTATGTGGTAGGTGCATGCTTGGTAGATTATTTGATTCTATTGTTGCTCATTTTTGGTTTAATTAAGTTTTTTAGCTTTTTTGAAACATGTATTTTGTGGAACCAAGTTTTTTAAAGTTAATATTTGTTCATTTTATATTTAAATAGTCTTTTTCAGGGAGAAAGACTGAGCCTCTTCTAAATTTAAACAACCATTCCTACCATAAAAACCTTAAACACCCCCTGGGCAAAACTTACAACTCTTGCCCCTACTATCTGGGGTTTGTTTCAACCCCAAAAGCCGTGTTATATGATATTCAGACTATTTTGAATAGAATGGCTGTCTCAAATTCACTCATTCGATTGGAAATCGAGAGTTCTAGTGCCCTTTTTAAGGATCAAAAGTGATTGGAAGGCAACTAACACCCCTTCCCCGCCAACCAGTTCCCCAAACACATCCGATCAAAATTTTGAGATAGCCATTTTTTTCAGTGTAGTAGATTTCAGGAAAGAAATTATGTGTTTGAGGAGGACCCTCCCTCACAGCCTTCAGGGCAAGGGTTGTAAGTTATACCCTGGGGACACATAAGGTTTTCATAGAAAGCTTTGTCGTAGAAACTTCAAAAAGGACTCAAAAAGGAGGCACTTCATATGGAAAGGATCGTTGTAGAGAGTTCGAAGAGGGCTCATTTGTTTGGAAATCGAGAGTTGTAGTGTCCTTTTTGAGGGTCAACCGTGATTGGAAGGCAACTAACGCCCCTACACGCCCACCAGTTCTCAACAGAGATCCACTCAAAATTTGGAGATAGACCTTTTGTTCAGTGTAGTTGATTTCCAAATAGAATTTATGTTTTGAGCGAAACACTCACCCAGAGCCCGTAGGCCAAAGGGTGTAAGTTATGCACTGGGGTCATATAGGGTTTTTATAGAAAGCTTTGTCGTAGAAACTTCAAAAAGGACTCGTTCAATTGGAAATTCAAAGGCGTGGTGCCCTTTTTAATAGTTGAAAGTGATTTGAGGGCAACTAACCCCCCACCCCCTCTCACGCCCGCCTTTTCCCCCCACCCCACCACACAAATGTCGGAGATAGCCAATTTGTTCATCATATTTAAAAATCTATGAACTTAGGTCGTTGAGGATGACAACCCCCCACAGCCCTTTGGGTAAGGGTTTTAAGATACGCCCTGGGATTATATAAAGTCTTATAGAACGCGTTGTTGTAAAAACTTCAAAGACGGCTTCGTCGATTGGTAATTGAAAGGGCTTGTGTTCTTTTTAATAGTCGAAAGTGATTGAAGGGCAACTAACTCCCTCTCATGCCCACTAGTTCCCCAAATGCATCCAATCAAAATTCTGAGATAGCCATTTTGTTCATCGTATTTCAAGGTCTAGGAAATTAGGTCTTTGAGGATGACAACCCCCCTCCCACACTTCTCAGGGTAAGAGTTGTGAGTTATACCTTGGGAACATATAAGGTTCTTGTAGAAAGTATTGTCGTAGAAACTTTAAAAAGGGCTCTTTCGATTGAAAATAGAATAGTGCCTTTTGTAATCGTCAAAAGTGATTGGAGGGCAACTCACCCCCTCTGACGCCTACCATTTCTCCAGACGCATCCAATCAAAATTTTGAACATTTTTTCAAAAGCGATTGGATGGTGAATGCCCCCCTCCTATACCCATCATTTGCCCAAACATTTCCGATCAACATTTTGATATAGCCTTTTGTTGAACGTAATTTAAGGGTTCGGAAAATACGTCTTTGAGAATGACAATCCCCCCTAAAGTCTTCAGGGCTAAGGTTGTAATTTATTCTCTGGGGGCATAAAAGGTTTTTGTCGATAGGGTTATCGTAAAAAATTCAAAAAGGGCTCATTCGATTGGAAATTGAGAAGGCTACTGCCCTTTTTAATAGACAAGTAATTGGAGGAATAATCACCCCCCTGTCCCTACCCCCATCATTTTTCAGAAAATTTACGACCACCATTTCGATATGGTCATTTTGTTCAACGGAGTTGAAAGGTCTGGAATTTTTTTGAGGATGACGACCCTCCCCCCAAAGCCCTCGGGACCAGTGTCGTAAGTTATGACCTTGGGGCATATATGGTTCTTACAGAAATTTTTGTCATAGAAGCTTCAAAACAGGCTCATTCAATTGAAAATTGATAGGACTAGTGCCTTTTTTTATTAGTCAAAAGTTTTTAGAGGGCAATCCCCCCATAACCATCATTTCCCAAACCCCTTTCAATCAAAATTTGAGATAGCCATTTTTTTCAACGTATTTGAAAGGTTTGGAAATTATATCTTTGAGGATAACAAATCCTCCCAACCCACAGAGCAAGGGTTGTAAGTTATGCCGTGGGGGCATATAAGGTTCTTATAGAAAGAATGGTCATATAAACTTCGGAGGGGGATCATTGGATTGGTAATCAGACACTCTAGTACCGTTTTTAAGAGTGAAAGTAATCGGAAGGCAGTTATCCCCCCTCCACAAACACGGCGTATTGTCACAAAATGCATCTAATAGTTACTACGACGTTTTTAATAAGTTTCTACGAAGTTTCGAATAGTTTCTACGAAGTTTCTATGACGACCCCTTCCATATGGAGTTTCTCTGGGGAAAAAATAATAATGAATAATAATGAAACATTGGAGCTGTATGGCCTTTACTATAGGCAACGCTATAGCGTTGCCTCTGATCCCTACGTAAATATACGCAACTGTTTTTTGTGTTGTTTTATTGCCTCCACTTTTTTCTGCATGCTTTTAAAAGCATGCAGAGAGCCCTGTTTTTCTTCGAATTCTATAGTTGTATTTTACTTCCTAATAGTTAAATGTTGGCTCTTTGGTCTCTGTTTAAACCCTGACATTTCCTATGTTTTTAATCCATGCTTCTTTATCTGAGAACCTTCTTTTATTATTGTTCTCGCTTATAATGTTTAGGTTTTTAAAAAATAAGGGGTTATTGACTTATTTCAAGTTAGGGGCTATTGATTATTTTATAATGTTGTTTATTACCTTTTTCAGGATTGTCATTTGCTTTCACTTATTCGGAGTAATGACTGGATTGTTTTTTCTCGGTCTAGTCATTGCTCACAATGATGAGCATTTGGCGAAACAGTTTGGAATTTTTTTATTTATATTTGGAATGGCGAGGTTTATCGTGAAAGCCGTATTCCTTATTCGGTTTGAGATATGGAAGAAAGAACTCAATTCACAGGTATAACTTTCAAAATTTTATAATAACTTTTCTTGATCTTTATTTCTTCTCATTTTCAAGCATGCTCCAATTCACGGTCTTTCTTGTGCTATTCTCCAAATGAAACTATCCAGGTCTCAAATAAATGCAAAAACGGGTAAACATGCAAAATGAATTAAACCAGCGCCTTTAGTGTTTTATGACAAAAAGTGCAGAGTATCAGTCACAGTAATATTAGCTATTAGCTCCTGTAGAACCTACTGCGGAAGTACTAGTGAGGTACATTGATTTTACTTATAGCTACAGGAACAAACAGACAAGATTCCAGGCATAAACGTGGTGTTTTATTCCGAGATTCCTATGCTCAGGTCGTTCTAAATGTGAATAAATGTTGTCCCAGCTTAGATGAACTTGGTGAAAGACAAAAAAACTGCAATGGTTATAGATGGCAGTAGTTTTGTAGGTATAACAATCTAGTTATCACCAATAAAGTGTTTAGTTATTAAATGACCCGTAAGTTAAATGGTATTCACATGCTAAATACCATTACAACTAAGACAGATATACTATTGATTAACGTTACTATGTAGTAGCGCAAATGTTACTATTGATTATGTTACTATAAAAAAAATAGTGGCAGGATTCATTTAAGATACTACGGCACAGAGGAGTGCTGTTATCGATGTTAAGAGTAAAGAGCATGGTCTTCTACTGTATAGGACTAGTTTAGACTTGAAAATTAGGAAGGGAAGTGTCCAGGAAGGTATGACGTTGTTAGATTCCATGATGACAATTTGAGAGAGTTTCCAGGAACATTTCATTGCGAAACTGGAGAATTTAAAATTTGGCAATGTTGAATGCGGATGGCAAAATTTTAAGAAAGTGGTTTTTGAAGGCACTGGTGGTTATAGGGAGGAAAGTTAGAAATGCAGCTATGACTATTGTGAAAATGGTTTATTTTCAATAAAGAGGATACGAGGGCTTTTTAAAAGAATCGCTTGAGCGATAAGTCAATAAAAAAAAAGAGGAAAGTGTTCTTAAATTAGTTGCCAAGCAGAGATCAATTTCATGACATTAATTTATGACAAATACATTTTTTCTTGTTCTGGTTTGGTTCAATATGGAGACGCTTTTCCGTAATCTCATCGCTGCAATTAAATCATAGGCAGCGCAATCGCACTGCCTAAGTAAAGAAAGATGTTGGCACAATGTATTATTATCTTTTTTTTCCTTTAGACCAAGGCACTTCGTATCGATGGAATTGTCGTAGAAACTTCGAAAACCGGGCATTTGATTGGAAATTGGAGTAGCCTATGCCCTTTATAATAGTCAAAAGTGATTGGAAGGCAACTAACACTGCTTCCATACCCACCATTTCCCCAAACACATCCAATCAAAGTTTTGAGATAACCATTTTGTTCAGCGTAGTTGATTTCCAGATGGAAATTATGTGCTTTTGGAGGACTCTCCCCCACAACCCTCAGGGCAAGGGTTTTAAGTTATGCCCTGGGGGAATATAAGAACGATATGGGCACAATGTATCATTTATTATTTTTTTCCTTTTGACCAGGGCACTTCATATCGAAGAAGTTGTCGTAGAAACTTCGAAAAGGGTAGCATGGGTCTCTCAAGGGTAACAAAATGGGTATCTCAAAATTTTGATTGGATGTGTTTGGGGGAATGATGGGCGTGGGGGGCCACTTGCCCTTCAATCACTTTTGACCCTTAAAAAGGCACTAGAACTCTCGATTTCTATTTGAATTAGCCCCTTTATGAAGTTTCTATGACGACCCCTTCCATATGAAGTACCTCTGGAAAAAAAACAATAATAAAATATTGGAGCCGTTTAGCCTTTAATATATTCAAAGCTGCCTCTTATAAAATAAAAAAAAAAATTACGAAAAATAATTTTTTCAAAGAAAAGTAAGGGCCATTTTCAACTTAAGCTCAACAGATACCAATACCTGTTAAAATTCAAACTCAAATCGACCAGAAATTACTATTAGAGAATAAATGAAACCCAAAACGAACAGAAATTAAACAAACAATCATAGCAAAAAACATACAACAAGTCATAATATTAATGAATAAATAGATTTTAAAGCGAGTAATGCTTAGATTGAATATGAAAATCAAGCTTAAAACAAAAAAAATCCTATTGAAGTATATATGGAACTTAAATTGAATATGCAAATCAGGCTTGAAACGAACAAAAATCCCTAAAAACAAGAGTTTGGGTATCACCTCCTTCTCACTGTAAAATTCTAAATCTAAAACATACTGCGTCATTGCCGCTTTACTGAAAACTAATTGTATGACAGATATTTTCTTATATAATTAATATTGAAATTAAACATGGAAACTATAATAATATTTTGAACTGATTAGCTTTCGGCAATTAATATCATTATACATCAAATATTCAGTTTAATTTATTAGCTCTTTTTAAAGTTGTTCAAGACGAATATAGTAACGCTACAATTAAGTGTTTGGATACTGCCTCCTTCCTTAACAGGAAAATAAAAACCAAAAGCCTGCTGCGTCATTGGCGCGTAAATGAAAACAAATTATATTACAAGTATTTTCTTTTTCAGCTCTTACAGCATTGAAAATAAAAATAAAATTACAGCGAAATAAATTCTTGAACTGATGGATCTTTCAACAATTAATATCATTATACATGAAATATTTAATTTGATGTTATTTATACTTTCCAAGACCGTTTAAGACGCATATAGTTTTCAGTAAAGCGCCAATTACGCAGAAGGTTTTGGTCTTTTACAGTGAGAGAAGGAGGTGAAACCCAAACTATTGTTTGTAGTGATTTTTGTTCGTTTCAAGCTCGATTTGCATATTCGATTTAAGTTTCACCCGTTATTTATTAATTTACATTAATATCTGTTGTATATTAGTTTGCATTGATTGTTTATTGAATTTCTGTTCCTTTTAAGTTTCATATTTTTACTTCAATAGGGAATTTTTTTTTCGTTTTAAGCTTGATTTTCATATTCAATCTAAGCATTTACTCACTTTGAGATCTATTTATTCATTTATATTATTACTTGTTGCATGTTTTTTTGCTATGATTGTTTATTTAGTTTCTGTTCGTTGTGGGTTCCATTTATTTTTTAATAGTAATTTATGGTCGTTTTGAGTTTAGATTTTAACATGTATTTGTATCTGCTGTGATTAAGTTTAAAATGGCCTTTACTTTTCTTTGAAAAAGTCATTTTTCGAAAAGTTTTTTTTATTAATTAATATTTTTTAGTTTTTTATTTAAAAAGGTTTCAAGTTTTTAAAAATTCCTTATTTGAACATCAAAATTAAAAAAAAAATGTTCATCAAAGTATCAAAACTGGTGTCAAAGTAACAATATAAAAGTGAAAAAATGGGTTTGTGTCGACCTTGGAGTTTTTATTATCTGATGTTTGAACTATTTTTAACAAAATACTTAGCTCAAAATTTGTATCAGCTGGGTTTGGGGAAAAAGGGCATGGAGGGGGGCTAATTAACCTTCGGTCTCTTTTGTTTCTGTGAAAGTGAGCTAGAACTTTCCATTTTCAATCAAATGAGCTCTCTCTGAAATTTATACGAGCATCTCTTCAATCAGAACCAAATATATCCCCAGAGTATAACTTACAACGCCTGTCCCTGGGTCCTAAGGGGTTTTGTCAACCCCGGAGATTTAATATCTGATGGTTGAACTATTTTGCACAAAATGGTCACCTCAAATTTTTATCGGATGGGTTTATCCATCCGATAAACCCAAAAGCTTGGAGGGTGGGAGGGGCTAGTTGCCGTACGATCTTTTTCACTTTAAGAAAATGAACTACGACTTTTAATTTCTTTTCAACTGTACCCTTTCTGAAGTCTATACGAGTAACCCTTCCATAAGAACCACATACGGTCACAGGACATAGCTTACAAGGCCTGTCCCCCGGGCCTTGGGGGGATATGTTGACACTGGAGTTATTGTTATCTTACCTTTGAACTATTTTGAAAATAAAGACTCTCTTGAAGCTCTTATGGGATGGTTTTGAGGAAAATAGGGCTTGGAGAGGGGGACTAGCTGCCCTCTGATCTCTTTTCATTCCTAAAAAGTGAACAAGAGCTTTCAATTTCTAATTATATGAGCCCTCTCCGAAGTTTATACGAGCATACCTTCCATAAGAACCATATATGCCCCCCGCGCAATACTTACCACTCCGGCCCTGGGCCGTGGAGGGGGGGAGGTTTTCGACACAGGAGTTTTCCTTATCTGACCGTTGAGCTATTTTTAACGAAATGGCCATAATTAAAGGAGTTTTTATGCTCACTATATATAGTTTTGTTTCTGCAGGAAGAATAGCCATTGAAACATCAGAGTGGGGCAAATCAATAACAGGAATTTAAAAGCTTCAGGATATTTCTAGTAGTTGAAACTAAATGATAGAGGATCACTTGTCTCTTAGTATTTTTGAATATTTATAACAAAAGTCTTGTGGCATGAAAATTAATTGCCAATTTAAATTTTAATTAGGTTAAGTTACAGTATATTTCATTCTAATTAACCATATTATCTAGTATCATTTGTTGAAATTTAAAAGGCTTAGAATGCCTATGATCGGTTTGTTCTTTCTAATCTTAATCACGATTTTGATTGTTCTACGAGTCTTATGCAAAAAGTTGTAAACTGTATTTTTAGTGTTTTTTTTTTAAGGTAGGATAAAATTTGTAATGTTTTAACAGGCTTCTGTGTTGTGCCTATAGTGAACATTAAAAGACGATAGAGTTCTACTTGGATTGACGAGGAATTAATTTAGAATTTAGTCTGTAGTATATTTGATGACTGTGATAATACAATTACAAAGGGAATGTTTAGTTAGTTGTTGGGGTAAAAGTGCCCAAAATTTGAACTTAAAAAAAATACTGATAAAATTTATTCATTTACTGTTTACTTACAAGGCCGCTAAAAAAAACATTTAAAAATTTGCGCTTTGCATAGAATCAGTTTTGTTATTTATTTAACCTCTTAGTGACAATTCAATAGTATTTGTTAGTTTCATTAAGGCCTTAGAAAAACATAACAAATTACTCAATAATTATCTTTTTTCTAGTTTTCCTTCTGTCTTTTTTATTTTTCATTTTTAAAAAAGAAAAATTAAAAACGAATAGAAATAAACAGAAACAGGTTTTTTTTTAACAAAAGAAAAGAGTAAAGATATGTTTTAAGCAGTGTTAAAAAAAGAAAAGAAAAAATAACAGAAAGCGAAACTCTAGTATATTTCACTTTCCCCAAGGAAATAAGTCTAAAGCTAACTGTATCATTGGCGCTTTACTGAAAACAAATTTTACTAAATTTTTTTTTGTACTAATTGCAACATTAAAAATAGAAATTAAATTTACTGTAAAAAAATTGAACTGTTGAGCTATGAGCAATTGAATCATTATGTATTCAATATTCATTTTTATTTAATTAGTTCCTCTTAATATCTCTTTCTAATTCTAATTGGAGAGATATACTTATTAATGTTATCTGATGCTACGAACTATATAGTATACTATTTACAACTTTTATTTTATTATGGAGTTTGAAGTAATTGTTTTAATATATTTATATTTTTTCAATTAGGCCCGAAGATTAGAAGATGTGTCATCACCAGTAATCCCAGAGTACTTCCGTTCAAAGGTTTGACATTTATCACAGAATTTCTTTGCCATTAGCTTCTGTCTCTCTTTTCAAATACTTTACTTTTTGTTTTGACCCAAAACTATTTTTTAAGGGTTTCTTATGGTTATTTCTTATAACGACATTAATTGATGTTCAAAATAACATATGAGCGTCAAGACTAAATTAAATGGCAAAAATTAGTAGTGTTTAAACCTTTTGATTCTGCAGGAAACTTTGATTCTCAAAGTTTTGTTTCTGCAGGAAGAATAGCCCTTGAAACATAAGAGTGGGGCAAATCAATAACAAGAATTTGAAAGCTTTAGGACATTTCTAGTAGTTGAAACTAAATGATAGAGGACCACTTGTCTCTTAGTATTTTTGAATATTTATAACAAAAGTCTTGTGGCATGAAAATTAATTGCCACTTTAAATTTCAATTTTAATTAGGTTAAGTTACAATATATTTCATTCTAATTAACCATATTATCTATTATCATTTGTTGAAATTTAAAAGGCTTAGAATGCCTATGATCGGTTTGTTCTTTCTAATCTTAATCACGATTTTGATTGTTCTTCAAGTCTTATGCAAAAAGTTGTAAACTGTATTTTTAGTGTTTTTTTTAAGGTAGGATGAAATTTGTAGTGTTTTAACAGGCTTCTGTTTTGTGCCTATAGTGAACATTAAAAGACAATATAGTTCTACTTGGATTGACGAGGAACTAACTTAGAATTTAGTCTGGTTTATATTTGATGACTGTGATAATACAATTACAAAGGGAATGTTTAGTTAGTTGTCGGGGTAAAAGTGCCCAAAATATGAAATTAAAAGAAATACTGATAAAATTTATTCATTTACTGTTTACTTACAAGGCCGCTAAAAAAAATATCTACAAATATGCGCTTTTTCATAGAATCAGTTTTTTTATTTATTTAACCTCTTAGTGACAACTCTTCGTTAGTTTAATAAATTACCCAATAATTATCTTTTTTTTAGTTTTCCTTCTTTTTTCTATTTTTCATTTTTAAAAAAAGATAAATTAAAAGAGAAATAAACAGAAACAAGTTTTTTTTAACAAAAGAAAAGAAAAAATAACAGAAAGCAAAACTCTAGTATATTTCACTTTCCCCAAGGAAATAAGTCTAAAGCTAACTGTATCATTGGCGCTTTACTGAAAACAAATTTTACTACATTTTTTTCTTTTGTACTAATTACAACATTAAAAATAAAAATTAAAATTACTGTAAAAAAATTGAACTGTTGAGCTATAAGCAATTGAATCATTATGTATTCAATATTCATTTTTATTTAATTAGTTCCTATTAATATCGCTTTCCAATTCTAATTGGAGAGATATACTTATTAATGTTATCTGATGCTAAGAACTATATAGTATACTATTTACAACTTTTATTTTATTATGGAGTTTGACCTGCCTCCGTTCAAAGGTGTGACATTTATCACAGAATTTTTTTGCCATTAGCTTCTGTCTCTTTCTTCAAATACTTTACTTTTTGTTTTGACCCAAAACTATTTTTTAAGGGTTTCTTATGGTTATTTCTTATAACGACATTAATTGATGTTCAAAATAACATATGAGCGTCGAGACTAAATTAAATGGCAAAAATTAGTAGTGTTTAAACCTTTTGATGGAAATTTATTTCACTTTAAATTTCCGTTCCTGAAATACACATCTGATGTTAAAGTAAAAAAGATAGGCGTTATTGAAACTGCGTATTATTTTCTGAAGATGTGAGTACGGTGTGGTTCAGGCATTAAAATTCTGCCTGCTATGGCGTTTCACTCATATGGGGAATTTTTATTATTCTCGAAATGCGCTTAAAATTAGCCTTTCCTATGTTAAAGGCCAAAATTTCTTCGCGGAGGTAAAAAAAAATGTTCCAAGTTACAATATTTTCCACCGAAAAAGCAAAAAGTAATATATGCTCTCTAGGGGCGGGGGTACCCCCTTCCCCCCCCCCCCGAATCCGCCACTGAATGATGGATAATCTTTTCTTATTATATTGTCAAGTGCTCTGCAAGCTAATGTTGAAGTGAATCATTAAATTAGGCTAGATATTAGTTTTAAATTAGTTTTGCAAGCTAATGTTGAAGTTAATCAATAAATTAGGCTAGACATTAATCTTACATTAGTTTTACAAGCTAATGTTGAAGTGAATCAATAAATTACGCTAGATATTAGTTTATTAGTTGAAGATATTAGATAATAGTTGAAGTGAATCATTAAATTAGGCTAGATATTTGTTTTAAATTAGTTTTGCAATCTAATGTTTAAGCAAATGAATAAAGTAGACTAGATATTAGTTTTACATTAATCCTGAGAGCTAATGTTGAAGTGACTCAATAAATTAATCTAGAGATTAATTTTTTAGTTGAAGATATTAGATATTAGTTGAAGTGAATCATTAAATTAGGCTAGATATTTGTTTTACATTAGTTTTGCAAGCTAATGTTGAAGTGAATCATTAAATTAGGCTAGATATTAGTTTATTAGTTGAAGATATTAGATATTAGTTGAAGTTACTGATTAAATTAGCCTATATTTCAGTTTCACATTAGTTATGCAAGCTAATGTTGCAATGAATCAATAAATTAGGCTAGATATTAGTTTATTAATTGAAGATATTAGATATTAGTTGAAGTGACTCATTAAATTAGGCTAGATATTTGTTTTACATTAGTTTTGCAAGCTAATGTTGAAGTAAATGAATAAATTAGCATAGATATTAGTTTTACATTAGTTCTGCAAGCTAATGTTGAAGTGAATCAATAAATTAGGCTAGATTTTAGTTTATTAGTTGAAGATATTAGATATTAGTTGAAGTGAATCATTAAATTAGCCTAGATATTAGTTTTACATTAGTTCTGCAAGCTAATGTTGAAGTGAATCAATAAATTAGTCTAGATATTAGTTTATTAGTTGAAGATATTATATATTAGTTGTATTGAATCATTAAATTATGCTAGATATTGGTTTTACATTAGTTTTGCAAGCTAATGTTGAATTGAATCAATAAATTAGCCTAGATATTAGTTTATTAGTTGAAGATATTAGATATGGGTGTTCCCATTTGAGCGCTTTCCCATTTGAGCGCCACGGAATTTTGTTCCATTTGAGCGCCATGGAATTTTGTTCCCATTTGAGCGCCACGGAGTACCATTTGAGCGCCAAACCCAAAATTGTGATTTTGCGGTGGATGAAGCGTGGTTTGCTGCCACATTGACCTGTAGAAATATTTATTGCCACGAAGACAACGAACAAAACTGAGGATTTTATTGGGTCAATGGTTGTGAAAATAACTTCCATTTATAGTATTATAAACTAAGTAAATATATATAGTATTTATGTATACCATATATATTTACTACTAAAGGTATATACAGGTACTTATGCATTATGCGGTATCCACCGCTATATACTGTATGAGGAAAACAGACATGAAGACCCGTCGGTAAATTTTTCTCAGTTGATATTATTGACATATACAGGTACTTATGCATTATGAGGTATCCACCGCTATATACTGTATGAGGAAAACAGACATGAAGACCCGTCGGTAAATTTTTCGCAGTTGATATTATTGACATAAGAATAAAGTAAACATACCACTCGATACCTTTTTTATGCTCTTTCCAAATAGAATAATCATTTTTTCTGATATGAATTTTACCCCCACCCCTATATATACCAATTCAGGGTATATATTTGCACATTAGGGGGGGGGTAAATTTTATTTCTGATGTTAATGGGAGGTAAGTTTAAAATTTACCCCCACCCCCTAATGTGCAAATATATACCCTGGATTGGTATACATAGGGGTGGGGGTAAAATTCATTTCCGACAAAAATGATTATTATATTTGGAAAGAGCCTAAAAAGGCATCGAGTGGTGTGTTTACTTTATTCGTAAGTCAATAATATGATTTGCGAAAAATTTACCTGATCACCTAGCTATATCACCTAACATACGCAAAATATTATCTGGCGCTCAAATGGGACACAACTGAACTAATTAAAATACGGCGCGCAAATGGCAAATTCCCATTTGCGCGCCATGGCGCTCAAATGGGAAAGCGCTCAAATGGGATACACCCATTAGATATTAGTTGAAGTGAATCATTAAATTAGGCTAGATATTGGTTTTACATTAGTTTTGCAAGCTAATGTTGAAGTAAATCAATAAATTAGGCTAGATATTAGTTTATTAGTTGAAGATATTAGATATTAGTTGAAGTGAATCATTAAATTAGGCTAGATATTGGTTTTAGATTAGTTTTGCAAAATAATGTTGAAGTAAATGAATAAATTATTCTAGATAATATTTTTACATTGGTTTTGCAAGCTAATGTTAAAGTAAATTAATAAATTAGCCTAAATATTAGTTTTACATTAGCTTTGCAATCTCATCTTGAAGTGAATCATTAAATTAGGCTAGATATTAGTTTTACATTAGTTTTGAAAGCTAATGTTGAAGTGAATCAATAAATTATGCTAGATATAAGTTTATTAGTTGAAGATATTAAATATTACTTGAAGTGAATCATTAAATTAGGCTAGATATTGGTTTTACATTAGTTTTGCAAGCTAATGTTGAATTTAATCAAGGCTAGACTTTAGTTTATTAGTTGAAGATATTAAATATTACTTGAAGTGAATCATTAAATTAGGCTAGATATAGGGTTTACATTAGTTTTGAAAGCTAATGTTGAAGTAAATCAATAAATTAGGCTAGATATTAGTTTATTAGTTGAAGATACTAGATATTAGTTGAAGTGAATCATTAAATTAGGCTAGATATTTATAAGTAGTAGGTTTAATCTGTCATTGAGTTATATATTTCTGTATATAACTTATATAGGCCTAGTCAGTGAGTTAGACATATTTTAAGTAGTATGCTAAATATGTCACTGAGTTATATATTTCTGTATATAACGTATATAGGCCTAGTCAGTGAGTTATGTATATTTATAAGTAGTAGGTTAAATATGTCACTGAGTTATTGCCTTTGCAAAACAAAAGTGATCCGTTTGTCTGGCCTCCCCCAGGCCATTCAGCATGTCCCCAGGTGGCGATAGGGGAACGCTCTACAGATATGTAGGGTACCTCCATAGGAGGCATGGACCAAGGGGGGACCTTGTCCCTGGGGGTCCATAATAGAATCTGGGGCACCCTTGCCCGGGGTCATAAATACAGGTGGAGGAGGAAGAAGGCCCCTCAAATGTACACTCAAAAGGGCCCACTTGTTTATCCACAAGTTCCATGAGTTGCAAACCTTCCCCCAGTAATGGGTTAAATTACATGGTGATGCAGAAAACCATTGCGGGAGGATCCTCTATAGGAGGACAACTGTGGCAGGGCGTAAGATCCAGATCTATGGACAACGGCCTCTGCAAAGGGCTGCCTCAACCTTTTCCGGGTACCAGTAAGACTGGGGACCTTGTGGTCAACTCTATTCCCACTTGAGGAGTGGCGCCCCTCGAGGAAATTATAGCCTAGTAAACGACACAGTATTCCCACGGGATTCTGACTAATGGACAATTCTTCTGGGATTGGTATGTTTTAATGGGCGTTTTTGGGCTGAAAAACCTCCTCCTAGCTAATTTATCTATTACGGGTTGCCTCCCTGGAGTAGCATAATATTTGTAGGCAGGAATATATAATGAGTCGGAGGAAATAGGATTGAGATTGTCTGTGCGGAATTTCGACTATTGTTGAGAGAAGAGCATCACCAAGCGCTGAAAACCATGTTGTGACCAAGATGTACCCAGGATTCTACACAGCCTCCATTCTTGGAAGTCCCAGGGACTTCTTGCTGTCCGGTTCTAAGCTGGCTTAAGCACTTCAGTGTAGACTTGAGAAGATACGTGACCCCCGTCCTGCACTGGTATCCGGGATCATTGCTTTTCCTGAGGCGAAAAAAATTTCAATGATTTAAAGAACATGAAAATTGGAACTTGGAATGTTACGACATTAAAAAATGACTATCGTATCGACATATTGACAGACGAATTCAGACGATTCGAACTAGATCTATTAGGAGTTTCAGAAACTCATATCCCAGGGGTAGGAAGCATGAAATTAGGTGATATAGAATTTGTTTACTCAGGCAGGAAGGATGGGTTACATAGACAGGGAGTAGGGCTAATGATGAATAAGGAAGCGGCTAAGTCTTGTTTAGGCTGGGAAGGTATTAATAATAGAATACTAATTGCTCATTTTATGACTAGAAAGTTCAAGGTATCAGTTATAGTAGTATACGCCCCTGTAGAACCGACTGATGGATATACTAGTGACTCAGATGAATTCTACTTACAGTTACAGGAGCAAAAAGACAAGGTCCCACGTAGAAATATGATGTTATTGCTGGGAGATTTTAACGCCCAGGTTGGTAGAAATAAGGATAGATGGTATCCCAGCTTAGGTAAATTTGGTGTAGGAAAAGAAAACAGTAATGGATACAGACTTTTGCAATTTTGTAGGTATAACAATCTAGTTATAACCAATACGGTGTTTGGTCATAAAATGGCTCATAAGCTAACATGGTATTCACGTGAGGGTAAGACAGCAAACCTTATTGATTGTGTTATAGTAAATCGAAGACTGGCAGGATCAATACAAGATACTAGGGTATATAAGAGTGCTGTTATTTATGTTAAAAGTAAAGATCACCATCTAGTGGTGTCAAAGGTTAATTTAAAGCTGAAAAATCGGAAGGATAACTACCTCTCGGGAAGTTATGATGTTAGTAGACTCCAGGATGAGAATTTGAGAGAAATTTTCCAGGAACAGTTGAATACTAAACTTCAGAGTTTAAAATTTGATAATGTGGAAGATGGTTGGAATAATTTTAGAAAAATAATTTGTGAAGTTGCTGAAGGTGTATTAGGGAAGAAAGCTAGAACTGCAGCTAAGAATATTAGTGAAAAAGCTTTTAAGTTTAATAGAAAGGAGAAAGGACTTGTACAAGAATTATCTGAGTGATAGATCACATGAAAACAAAAGAAATGTAAAGAAAGTGGAGAAAGCATTGAAATATGAACTAAGGAGGTGTGAAGTGGAGGCCACGGATAAAATTGTCGAGGATCTAGAAGATGCAGCTAGACGGCATAATAGTAAAATATTGTACTGGCACGTTAACAAATTGAGAGGTAGTAGACAATCCGGACTTGTCCCAGTTAAAGATAGGAATGGGGTGGCAATTAGCGATAAGACAAAAGCTAAAGCGAGATGGGCCGAACATTTTGAGAATTTGCTTAACCGTGATAGAGTTGCAGGAAAAAATATAGAGGAAAATGAAAAAGTTTGTGATACCTTGGATGTGAAGGG
This sequence comes from Artemia sp. Qi Xiang Cuo, assembly GCF_049724085.1. Lineage (NCBI taxonomy): Eukaryota > Metazoa > Arthropoda > Branchiopoda > Anostraca > Artemiidae > Artemia > Artemia sp. Qi Xiang Cuo. The sequence goes on along the minus strand of NC_142809.1, from coordinate 47,132,752 downwards.
AGATTTGTTTTGTGAGGAGGAATTAGAAACAGTACTTAAAGGATTAAAGAATAATAAGGCTCCAGGTGCTGATAGGGTAGTAAATGAGTTTCTTAAATATGGTGGCTCTGAGGTTAGAAATAAGTTATTGGAGATTATGAATATGATTTTTGAAAAAGTGGAAGTACCTAATGATTTTAGGAAAACCTTAATTAAGCCACTTTATAAGAAAGGTGATAAAAGTGAGTGTGGTAATTATCGAGGCACTAGTCTGGTCTCTGTAGGTAGCAAATTGCTTAGTAATATGATACTTTTTAGACTGAGAGATGCCGTAGACAAAGTTTTAAGAGAAGAGCAGTGCGGTATTAGAAAAGGTAGAGGATGTGTTGACCAAATTTTCACTCTTAGGTTAATAATTGAGAAGTGCCTAAGTTTTCAAACAACTTTGGTCCTCAGTTTTATAGATTATGAGCAAGCGTTCGATTATTTTGATAGAAGAGCTTTAGTAAAGGTTTTATCCATGTACGATATACCAGACAAATACATTAAAGTTATTACTGCTATGTACGAAAATAACACTTCTGTAGTTAAGGTAGGAAATGAGGTTAGCAGCTGGTTTTGTATTCAATTGGGAGTTAAGCAGTGTAGTGTTCTATCCCCCTTTGTATGGATTATTTTGATGGACTTTGTTTTAAGGAGCACAAGAAAGGCAATGGGAGACCACGGAATCAAATGGGGAGGAAAAAGTCTCCTGGACTTGGATTATGCTGATGATTTAAGCATCCTAGATGAAAGTGTGAGCAAAATGAATGAAGTTTGAGAGGTTTTGCGAGTTCAGGGTGCTAGTATTGGTTTGAAAATTAATGTTAGGAAGACCAAGTCACTAAGGCTAGGAATAAGTGAAGATGAAAAGGTGACGTTGGGTAATGAAAAGATTGATCAGGTGGACAGGTTCACTTACCTTGGTAGTATTATTAGTGAAGATGGTGGGAGCAGTGAAGATGTTAAAAAATAGAATAGCCAAGGCTCAGGGTGTTTTTTCACAGTTAAAAAATGTCTGGAAGAATGGGAAGATAAGTCTGCAAACCAAGATTAGAATCTTAGAAGCTACAGTGATGACAGTGGTCAAATATGGCTCTGAAGCATGGACGCTCCGAAAAGCGGATGAAGATTTGCTAGATGTTTTCCAGAGAAATTGCTTAAGGATTGTTCTGGGTACCCGGCTGACTGACCGTATTTCAAACAATAGGCTATACGAAAAATGTGGTTCAATACCGCTTTCTAGGTCTATAATGAAAGAAAGGTTGAGGTGATTAGGGCATGTTGTTCGGATGAAGGATGACAGATTGCCGAAGATTGTTCTTTTCGGCCAACCATCTAGGGCTAAACGGAAAGCAGGTCGTCCCCGTCTGGGGTGGGAGGACGTCATAAAGAAAGATTTAAAGGAAATGGGAACTTCGTGGGCGGGTATAAAAAGGGAGGCTTTGAATAGATTGGGGTGGAGGAGGAGCGTGCGTAGCTGTGTTGGCCTCAAGCGGCTTGGTGCTGCGGCGAGTTGTTAGTAGTAGTAGTAGTCGAAATGGGCTTAAAATTAGCCTTTCCTATGTTAAAGGCCAAAATTTCTTCGCTGAGGTAAAAAAAAATGTTCCAAGTTACAATATTTTCCACCGAAAAAGCAAAAAGTAATATATGCTCTCTAGGGGCGGGGGTACCCCCTGCCTCCCCCCCCGCCGAATCCGCCACTGATTGATGGATAATCTTTTCGTATTGTATTGTCAAGTGCTCTTTGAGAATATGTTTTCCTTTGAAAAGATAACTCCAGGAAATCCACATCTAGAATCAAACCTGTTTCCATAATCACAACATTCAAGAAAATTCTCTCTTTCTCAAATTCATTCATTTTTCAATCCTAACACTATCATTGCTGACTTTAGAATAACGAGGATTCGTTCTACTTCATGAATATTCGCTAACCTTTATGAATATTTGTTGCTGTTACCAGCTCCACAATCAACTTCGAATAGTGTGAACATACCACTAATTACTGCATATGTAAATCTTGGCAAATAAAAACGAGTATAAACAATCTGTTCTCTCTCTGAATTCTATTCGCTTACTAATATGAACCATACTGAAAATCCTTCCTTATATTAGTTCTGGTTGCTATGAGCGGTTGTTAGGACCTCGGGGTTATTTTTAGGCTACCTTATTTGCAGTTCCCGTTACCGGGAACTGCCCTCCCTCCCCCGAATTTTCTTTATTAAAACGCCCTCCGAAAAAAAATCCTAGGCACGGCTTTGCAAAAGTACTAAGGGGCTTGCAGAAAAAAGGATTGAACATGATTTTGTTTTTTTTATAGCTTTAATTCCCAGTTTAAAAGGCAGTCTGTCTGACTTAGGTCTCTTGTTATCAGAGCGATAAAATGTATTATAATGCATGTAATTATTATTTAAAATTGGTGAAATATTAGCTGAAATAAAATTACATTAGTTCTGTGAACTGTTGAAGACAGAAAGGGTAACAAGTAGGATTGGCATATGACAACCTAGAAAAAAAATAGAGTCAAATGTTCTAGAAAAATGACGGTAGTGTTACCCAGCGGACAAAAAAGAAGCAAAAATGATAAAGGCAAACATTTGTCAGGGATTTCCGTACAACCAGAGTCCTCAAAAAAAGGGAAAGAAAACTAACCTGTCGGATTAGCTCTAACATAGCAGAAGAAACAATGAATAAAACAAGCCACAAAAAGACAAGCCAGAAAAAACGAAAGACTATTAAGCAATTAGATTAGACAAGAAGTCTCTGCATAGTGATTGACTTACATTGTCGTCTGACCTAATTTTCATTAAAAGTTTGGGGGCTCAGTCAATTAGAAACAGACAGTTTCTGGGCCTTTTTTATCAGATTGGTCTGAACCCAGTGACCTCTCATTACGCACTATAGATGATCTTGAACACACTACTTTAAAACTCTGATAAAAAAAATCTATTTTAATTTTATTAATATTAAAGGATTACCACGAAGATTGCCAGCGTTGTTCTAATCTGGGGGGAATGCAAAATGCAAAATTTGTGGGGAGTGTTGCTGCTTGGAAGAGATGGAAATTATGGCAGGAAGGTAAGTGTTTTTTGACTTCTCGTATGCTTACAATGTAGACATGTCACTTTATTTAATAAAAAATATGTTTATTTGTTTTTTTTTAATGCTTCTAAAGATTGAGTTTTTTTATATATGCAATAGTATTGCTCCCACACCGTAGAAACTTGAAGGGTCAGCATCCGATAGATAATGATTTGAATTTTTATTATATGTCCATTTATTTTATTGGTACATACAAATATGGAAGACAACTGGACTTGAGCCAGAACCACACCTCTATAATCCGAACCTAGACCTTAAAAATAGCCTATGACGTTAACGGGAACTGCAACTCAGGTAGCCTAAAAATAACCCCGAGGTCCTAACAACCGCTCATAGCACCCAGAACTCAGCTAAGGAAGGAGTTTCAGTCTAGTTCATATTAGTAAGAGAATAGAAGTTAGAGAGAGAACAGTTTGTTTATACTCTTTTTTATTTGCCAATATATATATTTGCAATAATGAGTGTTATGTTCACACTCTTCTAAGTTGATAGTTGAGCTGGTAACAGAATCAAATATTCATAAATGTTCGCGAATATTAATTAAGTATAACGAATATTCGTTATTATCAAGTCATCAATGATAGTTTTATTATTGAAAAATGAATTACTTTGAGATAGAGAGACTTTTCTTGAATGGTGTGAGTATGGACACAGGTTTTTTTCTATATGTTTATTTCCTGTATTTATCTTTAAAAATTAAAACATTTACTCAAATACTACTGGACAATACAATAAGAAACGATTAGAAACCAATCAGTGGCGGTTTCGGGGGGGGGGGGCAGGGGGTACCTCCGCCCCTAACGTTGTCTAAAGTAGTGTAACTTAATTAAAACAATCAAGGTTGGGCTATTTTTACTTGCAAATAACTCCAGGTTATCGGATAAATCTATTTCACGCCCCCCCCCCTAATTTTTTTCGGATCAGCCTATTTTGTGCCCCCTAAAAAAATCCTGGATCCGCCCTTGTCGTCATTGGACTAGTGTATGAAAATTTTACGATGTGACTCTATTGTATTTACTAAAATTATTAATATATTAATTGAAAAAAAAAACAAAATAATATCGTAGATTTACAATTGAATAAACTGACTAATATTATATCTAAATTATATAGAGAAGAATCTGTTCAAAAAAGGTTTTGTAACATCCCATAGTTACTCCTCTCTCTCTCTCTCTCTCTCTCTCTCTCTCTCTCTCTCTCTCTCTCTCTCTCTCTCTCTCTCTCTCTCTCTCTCTCTCTCTCTCTCTCTCTCTCTCTCTCTCTCTCTCTCTCTCTCTCTCTCTCTCTCTCTCT
>NC_142809.1:47096453-47127839 GCF_049724085.1 Artemia sp. Qi Xiang Cuo | reverse complement strand
AGTGCTCTTTGAGAAAATGTTTTCCTTTGAAAAGATAACTCCAGGAAATCCTCATCTAGAATCAAACCTGTTTCCATAATCACAAGATTCAACAAAATTCTCTCTTTCTCAAATTCATTCATTTTTCAATCCTAACACTATCATTGCTGACTTTAGAATAACGAGGATTCGTTCTACTTCATGAATATTCGCTAACCTTTATGAATATTTGCTGCTGCTACCAGCTCCACTATCAACTTCGAATAGTGTGAACATACCACTCATTATTGCAAATATATATATTGGCAAATAAAAACGAGTATAAACAAACTGTTCTCTCTCTGAATTCTATTCGCTTACTAATATGAACCATACTGAAAATCCTTCCTTATATTAGTTCTGGTTGCTATGAGCGGTTGTTAGGACCTCGGGGTTATTTTTAGGCTACTTTATTTGGAGTTCCCGTTACCGTCATAGGCTATTTTTAGGGTCTAGGTTCGGATTATAGAGGTGTGGTTCTGGCTCAAGTCCAGTTGTCTTCCATATTTGGATGTACCAATAAAATAAATGGATATTTAATAAAAATTCAAATCATTATCTATCAGATGCTGACCCTTTAGGTTTCTACGGTGTGGGAGCAATACTATTGCATAAAAAAAACTCCATCTTTAGAAGCATTATTAAAAAAACAAATCAACATATTTTTTATTAAATAAAGTGACCTGCCTGCATTTTAAGCATACGAGAAGTCACCTTACCTTCCTGCCATATTCTGAATAAAAAACTGTTCCATGCAGGAACATTCCCCACAAATTTTACAAGGCGTTTCACAATCTTCGTCTTTTTCCTGTAAGATGAATCAAATTAACATAGTTTTTTTTATCAGCGTTTTAAAGTATTGGGTTCAAGATCATCTATAGGGCGGAAGGAGAGGTAACTGGGTTTAGCCCACCCACAAAAACAAATCTTAGAAAAAAGGCCCTGAAACTTTCGGTTTCCAGTTGACTGAGCCCCCACACTTTTAATGAAAATTAGGTCATTAGACAAGCTAAGTCAATCACTATGCAAAGAAAACAAATAAAAAAAAACAAATCAACATATTTTTTATTAAATAAAGTGACCTGCCTGCATTGTAAGCATACGAGAAGTTAAAAAACACTTACCTTCCTGCCATAATTTGCATCTCTTCCTAGCAGCAACATTCTCCAAAAATTTTGCATTTTACAGTCCCCCCAGATGGAAGCTGGCAATCTTCGTGGTAATCCTGTAAGATTAATAAAATTAACATAGTTTTTTTTTATCAGCGTTTTAAAGTATTGGGTTCAAGATCATCTATAGGGCGGAAGAAGAGGTAACTGGGTTTAGCCCAATCCCAAAAAACAAATCTTAGAAAAAAGGCCCTGAAACTTTCGGTTTCTAATTGACTGAGCCCCCACACTTTTAATGAAAATTAGGTCAGTAGACAAGGTAAGTCAATCACTATGCAGAGAATTCTTGTCTAATCTAATTGCTTAATAGTCTTTAGCTTTTTCTGGCTTGTTTTTTTGGTTTGTTTTATTCATTGTTTCTTCTGATCAGTTGGAGATAATAAGACAGGTTAGTTTTATGTAACTTTTTTTTATTACTCGGTTTGTACGGAAATACATGACAAATGTTTGACTTTATCATTTTTTCTTATTTTTTGTCCGCTGGGTAACACTACCGTCATTTTTCTATAACATTTGACTCTATTTTTTTTCCTAGGTTGTCATATGCCAATCCTACTTGTTACCCTTCCTGTCTTCAACAGTTCACAGAACTAATGTAATTTTATTTCAGCTAATATTTCACCACTTCAAAATAATAATTACATGTACTATAATACATTTTATCGCTCTGATAACAAGAGACCTAAGTCAGACAGACTGCCTTTTAAACTGGGAATTACAGCTATACACAAAACAAAATCATGTTCAATCCTTTTTTCTGCCAGCCCCTTAGTACTTTTGCAAAGCCGTGCCTAGGATTTTTTTTCGGAGGGCGTTTTACTAAAAAAAATTCGGGGGAGGGGGAGGGATTTCACATAAAACACTCAAAAAACGCATACAAAATTTGTTTATATCCATTTTTGATATGTTTTTACGAGTCAGACAAAACATTTCAGGGGGGGGGGCTCAAACTCCCCTAACCCGTCCTCTGGGTATAGCATTGTGCTTTTGTGCTCTGAAAAGTACAAAGCGTCGTAAGATTTGTCAGTAAAATATTCAAGATACCGGTAAAATACGCAAAAAATAGGTAAAATACGTAAATTAAGTAGAATAGGTAAAATACAAATTTTACAGGGATCAGTAAAATTACAGTAAAATACCAAATTTTACCATGGCCAATTTTACAACTTACAACACTACCACATGTGCTCTACAGATCTCCCTACATGTTCTCTGCATATCATTGCTTTAAAAAATAGAGTTGTGAGAAAGTCAAACGTTAGCGTAAAGAGCCAGGCGTTGAGGAAGGAACAGCCCCTTTCATATACGGAATAATTTCTGTTCGTTTCAAGTTTTAACGTAGTTCCTTAATTTCAGTTTAAAAAAGTTGTTTTTTATTTAATTTTTGAACGTTTTTGAATTAATGCAGGTTTTTATTTTGGCTCACCGTTCATGAATAATTTAAAGAAAATTGAATATTAATTTTACTTTTATTTGGTTAAATGGCCTTCTCGAAGCCAGTTTAATTTTATTTATGAACGTTTTTATTAGTAATAAATATACGTAACTTACGAATTAACTTACGTAACGAACCTCTATATTCTTATATTTTTAATGCGTAAATTAGACGGTTCGCCCCCTAGTCAATACCTCGCTCTTTAAGCTAAAGTTCGAATTTTTTTCCAATTATTTAAAAATTAACCCTTAATCACAAATACCTTCAATTATAAAAAATAGCTCTTATTAAATTAATAAATAATCTTTGGCTTAAAGAGCGAGTTATTGACTAGGGGATGAACCCAATCATATACTTAATGTTTTCTATCGTTTTAAGTCTTGATGTTGCTCCTTACTTTCAGCTAAAAAACTTGTTATTTATATATAATTTCTGATCTTTATTTAAATAATGCTGGGAAATCCGGCGCCCCCTTCATAGCAATGTCTCAACTCCCATGAAAACTTCCTTCATGGTAAGATCCTCCCACATAACCCCAGACCCACTCCCCCCCCACAACCAGAAAAAATCGCTGAATATGATGGTGTGGTTTTCTTTAAGGTTCTATAGCTTTTAGGGGGCCTTTCCCCCTTTTTTTCGAAAATCAGCCAAATTTTCTAAGGCACGTAACTTTTGATTAGTAGGACTAAATTTGATGAAACTTATATATTTGAAATCAGCATTAAAATCTGATTTTTTTGACTTATCTATTGGTATCAAAATTCCGTTTTCTGCAGTTTCGGTTACCATTGAGTCGGGTCGCTCCATACTTACAGTTCGTTACCACTAACAGTTTGACATATAACTAATCTTAAAGATTATACATATCTTTAGAAGAACTAGTTTGTAAGATATTTTTTGAGCTCACCCCCCCCCAAAAAAAAAGTTTTGACTGTTTATAATAAAAGATAGGCATATACACATCTTTATAACATTGTGAAGGGTTGGGGAGGTTGGACTAAGATCTTAGCCTATGCACAGTTAATATATACTAACCATGAACCAGCTCAGTTTTGTAGACATTCATGCAATTCCATACGACTCCAACAAAATGTATATCTATGCCTGTTCCGTGTTAAAAATGTAGAATTAACACAAAAATTTAGCCTAATAGAAATAAAAATTAAGTAAAAACTAGAAAAATTAGAAAAATAGAAAATAAATATGTTAATATTAGATAAATCAAAAGAAACATAAAAATTACTACTACTACCAACAAGTCACTCCAGCACCAAGCCACCTGAGGCCAAAACAGCTACACATCCTCCTCTTCTGTTCTAATCTATTCAAAGCCTTCCTATTTACGCCCTCCAAGGAAGTTCCCATTTCCCTTAAATTTTCCTTTACGACTTATTTCCACCCCAACCTTGGACGACCTTCATTCCCTTTAGCCCAGGACGGCTGGCCAAATTGGACAATTTTCGGAAATCTGTCATCTTTTATCCACAAAAAGTACCCTATCCATCTCAACCTTTTTCTTAGTATAGTCCTAGAAAGCAACATTAAACCATACTTTTCGTACAGATTACCGTTCGAATACTGCAAAAAAAAAGATTATGTTCTGGCCTTGGGCAGGCATAGGGGTTTTGACCCCTGCTCATGTTAACATGTGCTTGTTTTGAGTTTGACTCGGTCATTTATTTTAATTTTTGTTCGTTTCGGGTTTCGTTTGTTTATCGATACTGATTTGTGATTGTTTTACGCTTGGAAGATTATTTGATTATATTTTTTTCATTTTTGGTTTTATGGAGTTCTTTAGTTTTCTTTGTAAAACTTACTTTGTAGATAAAGTTATTTTAATTTTTGTTCGTTTCGGGTTTCGTTTGTTTATCGATACTGATTTGTGATTGTTTTACGCTAGGAAGATAATTTGATTATATTTTTTTCATTTTTGGTTTTATGGAGTTCTTTAGTTTTCTTTGTAAAACTTACTTTGTAGATAAAGTTATTTTAATTTTTGTTCGTTTCGGGTTTCGTTTGTTTATCGATACTGATTTGTGATTGTTTTACACTAGGAAGATGATTTGATTATATTTTTTTCATTTTTGGTTTTATGGAGTTCTTTAGTTTTCTTTGTAAAACTTACTTTGTAGATAAAGTTTCTTAAATTGATTATTTTTCGTTCTTTCTTTTTCAGGGAGAAATATTATAATATTTGAGATGTTTTTGGTTCTGCTTTAAGAATTTGTAGTTTGGCCACCTATTTGCATGCAGCAGAAATTTTTATAATAATTTTTAACAACATACAACCTTTTAAAAGTCTCTACAGAAATAATAGTGTTCAACATAGTTTTTACCTTTTCTAAATAGGAGTGCTAAAGAGGAGGGCTGATTGCCCACCAATCACTTTTGATTCTTATAAAGAGTACTAGAGCTTGGAATTTTCGATCAACTTAGCTCCTTTAAAATATCAATGATATTACTAGCTATGACAGAGCAGCGCTACCTATTATTTTGCTTACATGCCCTTCTAATACTTGGTTGCGTAAAATTTTTTGTGCAATTGAAACTCCCTTTAAGCGTTTCAACTTAATGCCCTTATTGCCAGTACTTACAGTAACTATAGAAACAGTATTAAAAGAATACAGATAGTGTCTTCTGGCTAGTTCAAAATTCTTTACATCTTACCCTGAAAGGTCTAACTTAATGACGTAAGCCATTATTCTGATGTTTCTTTTTCACCCTTTTGACAATCTACATGATCAGAGTTCGTTTTGGTTTAGTTCAGCATCCACCTAAAAATTCTTTGATATATTAAGACACTCAAAACGTCTTAAAAAGTAAAGCAACTAGCGCAAGTCAAGGCAGCAGCATTGACGACAAGATGAACTAAATCAGTCTGCAAGTATATATTACTGCTGTCCTCATTTCTACATATGCTGCCATTGCTACTACTACAAACCTAAAAGTTGTTAAGGTGTATTTAACTATAGAACTGATGAAAGGAGACAATTTACCATTAAATTAACTGTTGGGTATGTTTGGTTCATTAAGAACCACGATACAAAGTGAATAAGAGGCTATTAAACCATAAGTTAACCTTATATGTCTTGAACAGCATACTGATTTTATTTGCGGAAAACTCCTCAGTTCAAGATTTGATTTGACTGTAGTTTTTCTTCTTTTTTTTCAAAGTTGTAATAAGAACAAAAAAGTATTTTTAACATAGTCAGTCTCGAACTAGATTTCAAATCGAAACATCTATGTGAAATAGCTGACCTGGATTGTATGAAAATATAATTAATTCAGTGATTGCGAAAGTGTCTGGTAGAGGATTAAAGTTACAAGTGACTTTTCGTCCTTTGGATAATAATTATAGCATTAGCGGACGTGATTATTGCAAGACATTATTGGAAATCGGGGGGATTTAATTGCCCCCCTTGCGAGTAAGTTTTCGTTTCCTGCTCTTAATTCTTAATATATTATTTTTGTAAGAGGTCGAATGATAAAATCACGTCCGATAGTTTGGGAAATGGCTGAATCAAACCGGGATCACAGCAATCCTTGAAAAATTGTCGAAAATGGTTGCTAAATTAAATCAGATTCAAGATGTTGCCAATAGCGTTTCTGCGATCGAATCGGAATTAGCGGCCCTCAAAACTGAGACAGGCAAACGGGATGATGCTGTAAGATCCGAAATCAACCAGCTGCGGAACCTACTATTTGAAGAAAAGTTATGGTCGGAGTAACTTGAAAGAAAAATTAAACAGCAAAATCTGATCATTTATAATTTGAAGTCAGTAAAACCACCCCCAAACAGTGTAGTAAAAGAAGTTATGGAGGCAATAAACTGCTATTTACTCCAGCTTAGTTAGACCAGGCGTGATTTTAAGGATGTGTTTCACTTGGGAAAAAGTAAACCAGGCACGGTTCGCCCTATTTTGGTGAAATTTAATAATCGGGACTTTCGCGACATAATCCTACGTAGTGGCCGGCTTTTAAAAAAGTTTGATATTTCAGTAGCACCTTGCTCAAAGAAATTATTCCGTATATGAAAGGGGCTGTCCCCTCCTCAACGCCTCGCTCTTTACGCTAAAGTTTTTTATTGTTTTAAAAAATAAAGTATTGAGACAAAATCAAACTTTAGCGTAAAGAGCGAGGCGTTGAGGAGGGGACAGCCCCTTTCATATACGGAATAATTTCTGGTCGTTTTAAGTTTTAATGTCGCTCCTTACTTTCAGTTTAAAAAACTTGTTTTTTTATTTAATTTCTGATCGTTTTTTAGTTAATGCAACTTTTATTTTGGCTCACCGTAATTGAATAAGTAAACAAAATTTGCATAAAAATTTTACTTTTGTTTTGCTAAATTGATGTCTCTAAATTTGGTTATGACGTAATTTACAAATTAACTTACGTAACTAACTTCTATATTCGTAAATTTTTCTTCTAGCAAAAAATACAAAGTTGCAGATTTTTGCAGATATGAGCTTGAAACCTATGTAATAGAGTTTTCTGATACGCTGAATCTGACGGTGTGATTTTCATTAAAATTCTTTCACTTGTAGGGGATGTTTCCCCCCTCTTTAAAAGATCGGGTAAATTTTCTCAGGCTCGTAGTCTTTGATGAGTAATACTAAACTTAATAAAATTTATATATTTAGAATCAGCATTATAAACCCATTCTTTTGATACATTTATTGACATCAGAACTCCATTTTTATAAGTTTCGATTACTATTGAGCCGTATCGCTTTTTTTTTATTTTTTTTTATTACGTACATGTTATTACGTATATGAGGGGGTTCTCCCCTTAGTCAATACCTCGCTCATTACGTTAAAAGTTAAAAACAAATTTAATTCACAAACCCCTGAATCACAAAGGTCGTTTAGTTAGAATAGATAGCTCTTTTTAAAGCACTAAAAAAAACTGTAGCGTAAAGAGCGAGGTATTGACTTGGGGGAGAACCCCCTCATATACGTTATAATTTCTGTTCGTTTAAAGTTCAAATGTTGCTTCTTCTTTTCAGTTGAAAAAAACTTGTTTTTTTTAATTTAATTTCTGATCGTTTTTTTAATAATGCTTGTAAATCAGGCGCCCCCTTCATAGAAATGTCCCCTACGCCAAAGAAACTACCTCCACGGAAAGATTCTCCCGAGTAACCCCCTCCTCCAGCCCCATCCTCCAGAAAAAAAATCCTTCCTGAAAATGTCTGTATACTTCCCAATAACCAATAAATAATGCTGGCAAGTCCGGCACCCCCTTCATGGCAATTTCCCTTCCCCCATGAAAACTTCCTTCATGGACAGATCCTCCAACATAACCCCCCCTCCCGCCCTCACTACCAGAAAAAACCCTCCTGAAAACGTCTGTATACTTCCCAATAACCAAAACTATATGTTAACATTTGGTAAAGTTCAAAACATTTAGCCCTCCCCCCGGGGACTTCGGGGGATTAAGTCATCCTAAAAGACATATTTATCATATTTTCGACCATGCTAAACAAAATGGCTATCTCAAAATTTTGATCAGACGACTTTGGGAAAAAAATGAGCGTGGGACGGGGCCTAGTTGCCCTCCATTTTTTTTTGGTCACTTAAAAAGGGCACTAGAACTTTAAATTTCCGTTCCAATGAGCCCTCCCACGATATTCTAGGACCACTGGGTCGATCCGATCACCCCTGGGAAAAAAAAATAAATAATCACGCATCCGTGATCTTTCTTCTGGCAAAAATGCAAAATTCCACATTTTTGTAGATAGGAGCTTGAAACCTGTATAGAAGGGTTCTCTGATACGCTGAATATGATGGTGCGATTTTCATTAAGGTTCTATAGCTTTTAGGGGGTCTTTCCTCCTATTTTTGAAAATCAGCCAAATTTTCGCAGGCGCGTAACTTTTGATGGATAGCACTAAACTTGATGAAAGTTATATATTTGAAATCAGCATTGAAATCTGATTCTTTTGATTTATCTATTGGTATCAAAAACCCGTTTTCTAGAGGTCCGGTTACCATTGAGCCGGGTCGCTCCTGACTTACAGTTCGTTACCACGAACTGTTTGACTATATGCACATAGCAGATGCCTGTTAAACATCACACATTTCATCCTACCCTAAAAAAACACTAACAATACAGTTTACAACTTTTTGCATAAGACTTGAAGAACAATCAAAATCGTGATTAAGATTAGAAAGAACAAACCGATCATAGGCATTCTAAGCCTTTTAAATTTCAACATAAGATACTAGATAATATGGTTAATTAGAATAAAATAAATTGTAACTGAACCTACTTTAAATTATAACTTAAATTTAAATTGGCAATTAATTTTCATGCTACAAGACTATATAGTGAGCATATATTACTTTTTGCTTTTTCGGTGGAAAATATTGTAACTTGGAACATTTTTTTTTTTACCTCAGCGAAGAAATTTTGGCCTTTAACATAGGAAAGGCTAATTTTAAGCGCATTTCGAGAATAATAAAAATTCCCCATATGAGTGAAACGCCATAGCAGGCAGAATTTTAATGCCTGAACCACACCGTACTCACATCTTCAGAAAATAATACGCAGTTTCAATAACGCCTATCTTTTTTACTTTAACATCAGATGTGTTATTTCAGGAACGGAAATTTAAAGTGAAATAAATTTCTATGAAAAGGTTTAAATTTTTGCCATTTAATTTAGTCTCGACGCTCATAATTTATTTTGAACATCAATTAATGTCGTTATAAGAAATAACCATAAGAAACCCTTAAAAAATAGTTTTGGGTCAAAACAAAAAGTAAAGTATTTGAAGAAAGAGACAGAAGCTAATGGCAAAAAAATTCTGTGATAAATGTCACACCTTTGAACGGAGGCAGGTCAAACTCCATAATAAAATAAAAGTTGTAAATAGTATACTACATAGTTCTTAGCATCAGATAACATTAATAAGTATATCTCTCCAATTAGAATTGGAAAGCGATATTAATAGGAACTAATTAAATAAAAATGAATATTGAAGACATAATGATTCAATTGCTTATAGATCAACAGTTCAATTTTTTTACAGTAATTTTAATTTTTATTTTTAATGTTGTAATTAGTACAAAAGAAAAAAATGTAGTAAAATTTTTTTTCAGTAAATCGCCAATGAGACAGTTAGCTTTAAACTAATTCACTTGGGGAAAGTGAAATATACTAGAGTTTTGCTTTCTGTTATTTTTTCTTTTCTTTTGTTAAAAAAAACTTGTTTCTGTTTATTTCTCTTCGTTTTTAATTTATCTTTTTTGAAAAATGAAAAATAAAAAAAAAGAAGGAAAACTAAAAAAAAGATAATTATTGGGTAATTTATTAAACTAATGAAGAGTTGTCACTAAGAGGTTAAATAAATAAAAAAACTGATTCTATGAAAAAGCGCATATTTGTAGATATTTTTTTTAGCGGCCTTGTAAGTAAACAGTAAATGAATAAATTTTATCAGTATTTCTTTTAATTTCATATTTTGGGCACTTTTACCCCGACAACTAACTAAACATTCCCTTTGTAATTGTATTATCACAGTCATCAAATATACACCAGACTAAATTCTAAGTTAGTTCCTCGTCAATCCAAGTAGAACTATATTGTCTTTTAATGTTCACTATAGGCACAAAACAGAAGCCTGTTAAAACACTACAAATTTCATCCTACCTTAAAAAAAAAACACTAAAAATACAGTTTACAACTTTTTGCATAAGACTTGAAGAACAATCAAAATCGTGATTAAGATTAGAAAGAACAAACCGATCATAGGCATTCTAAGCCTTTTAAATTTCAACAAATGATAATAGATAATATGGTTAATTAGAATGAAATATATTGTAACTTAACCTAATTAAAATTGAAATTTAAAGTGGCAATTAATTTTCATGCCACAAGACTTTTGGTATAAATATTCAAAAATACTAAGAGACAAGTGGTCCTCCATCATTTAGTTTCAACTACTAGAAATGTCCTAAAGCTTTCAAATTCTTGTTATTGATTTGCCCCACTCTTATGTTTCAAGGGCTATTCTTCCTGCAGAAACAAAACTTTGAGAATCAAAGTTTCCTGCAGAATCAAAAGGTTTAAACACTACTAATTTTTGTCATTTAATTTAGTCTTAACGCTCATATGTTATTTTGAAAATCAATTAATGTCGTTATAAGAAATAACCCTTAAAAAATAGTTTTGGGTCAAGACAAAAAGTAAAGTATTTGAAAAGAGAGACAGAAGCTAATGGCAAAGAAATTCTGTGATAAATGTCAAGCCTCTGAACGGAAGTACTCTGTGATTACTGGTGATGACACATCTTCTAGTCTTCGGGCCTAATTGAAAAAATATAATTATATTAAAACAATTACTTCAAACTCCATAATAAAATAAAAGCTGTAAATAGTATACTAGATAGTTCTTAGCATCAGAAAACATTAATAAGTATATCTCTCCAATTAGAATTGGAAAGAGATATTAAGAGGAACTAATTAAATAAAAATGAATATTGAATACATAATGATTCAATTGCTCATAGCTCAACAGTTCAATTTTTTTACAGTAAATTTAATTTCTATTTTTAATGTTGCAATTAGTACAAAAAAAAATTTAGTAAAATTTGTTTTCAGTAAAGCGCCAATGATACAGTTAGCTTTAGACTTATTTCCTTGGGGAAAGTGAAATATACTAGAGTTTCGCTTTCTGTTATTTTTTCTTTTCTTTTTTTAACACTGCTTAAAACATATCTTTACTCTTTTCTTTTGTTAAAAAAAAACCTGTTTCTGTTTATTTCTATTCGTTTTTAATTTTGTCTTTTTTAAAAATGAAAAATAAAAAAGACAGAAGGAAAAATAGAAAAAAGATAATTATTGAGTAATTTGTTATGTTTTTCTAAGGCCTTAATGAAACTAACAAATACTATTGAATTGTCACTAAGAGGTTAAATAAATAACAAAACTGATTCTATGCAAAGCGCAAATTTGTAAATGTTTTTTTTAGCGGCCTTGTAAGTAAACAGTAAATGAATAAATTTTATCAGTATTTTTTTTAAGTTCAAATTTTGGGCACTTTTACCCCAACAACTAACTAAACAGTCCCTTTGTAATTGTATTATCACAGTCATCAAATATACTACAGACTAAATTCTAAATTAATTCCTCGTCAATCCAAGTAGAACTATATCGTCTTTTAATGTTCACTATAGGCACAACACAGAAGCCTGTTAAAACATTACAAATTTTAGCCTACCTTAAAAAAAACACTAAAAATACAGTTTACAACTTTTTGCATAAGACTCGTAGAACAATCAAAATCGTGATTAAGATTAGAAAGAACAAACCGATCATAGGCATTCTAAGCCTTTTAAATTTCAACAAATGATACTAGATAATATGGTTAATTAGAATGAAATATACTGTAACTTAACCTAATTAAAATTTAAATTGGCAATTAATTTTCATGCCACAAGACTTTTGTTATAAATATTCAAAAATACTAAGAGACAAGTGATCCTCTATCATTTAGTTTCAACTACTAGAAATATCCTGAAGCTTTTAAATTCCTGTTATTGATTTGCCCCACTCTCATGTTTCAATGGATATTCTTCCTGCAGAAACAAAACTATATATAGTGAGCATAAAAACTCCTTTAATTATGGCCATTTCGTTAAAAATAGCTCAAAGGTCAGATAAGGAAAACTCCTGTGTCGAAAACCTCCCCCCTCCAGGGCCCAGGCAGGAGTTGTAAGTATTGCTCTGGGGGCATATATGGTTCTTATGGAAGGTATGCTCGTATAAACTTCGGAGAGGGCTCATATAATTAGAAATTGAAAGCTCTTGTTCACTTTTTAGGAATGAAAAGAGATCAGAGGGCAGCTAGTCCCCCTCTCCAAGCCCTATTTTCCTCAAAACCATCCGATAAGAGCTTCAAGAGAGTCTTTATTTTCAAAATAGTTCAAAGGTAAGATAACAATAACTCCAGTGTCAACATATCCCCCCAAGGCCCGGGGGACAGGCCTTGTAAGCTATGTCCTGTGACCGTATGTGGTTCTTATGGAAGGGTTACTCGTATAGACTTCAGAAAGGGTACAGTTGAAAAGAAATTAAAAGTCGTAGTTCATTTTCTTAAAGTGAAAAAGATCGTACGGCAACTAGCCCCTCCCACCCTCCAAGCTTTTGGGTTTATCGGATGGATAAACCCATCCGATAAAAATTTTAGGTGACCATTTTGTGCAAAATAGTTCAACCATCAGATATTAAATCTCCGTGGTTGACAAAACCCCTTAGGACCCAGGGACAGGCGTTGTAAGTTATACTCTGGGGATATATTTGGTTCTGATTGAAGAGATGCTCGTATAAATTTCAGAGAGAGCTCATTTGATTGAAAATGGAAAGTTCTAGTTCACTTTCACAGAAACAAAAGAGACCGAAGGTTAATTAGCCCCCCTCCATGCCCTTTTTCCCCAAACCCAGCTGATACAAATTTTGAGCTAAGTATTTTGTTAAAAATAGTTCAAACATCAGATAATAAAAACTCCCCGTTCGACACAAACCCATTTTTTCACTTTTATATTGTTACATTGACAACAGTTTTTATAATTTGATTAACATTTTTTTTTTAATTTTGATTTTCAAATAAGGAATTTTTAAAAACTTGAAAACTTTTTCAATCAAAAACAAAAATTATTAATTAATAAAAAAAACTTTTCGAAAAATGACTTTTTCAAAGAAAAGTAAAGGAAATTTTAAACTTAATCTCAGCAGATACAAATACCTTTTAAAATCTAAACTCAAAACGACCATAAATTACTATTAAAAAATAAATGGAACCCACAACGAACAGAAACTAAATAAACAATCATAGCAAAAAAACATGCAACAAGTAATAATATAAATGAATAAATAGATCTAAAAGTGAGTAAATGCTTAGATTGAATATGAAAATCAAGCTTAAAACGAAAAAAAAATTCCCTATTGAGGTAAAAATATGAAACTTAAAAGGAACAGAAATTCAATAAACAATCAATGCAAACTAATATACAACAGATATTAATGTAAATTAATAAATAACGGGTGAAACTTAAATCGAATATGCAAATCGAGCTTGAAACGAACAAAAATCACTACAAACAATAGTTTGGGTTTCACCTCCTTCTCTCACTGTAAAAGACCAAAACCTTCTGCGTAATTGGCGCTTTACTGAAAACTATATGCGTCTTAAACGGTCTTGGAAAGTATAAATAACATCAAATTAAATATTTCATGTATAATGATATTAATTGTTGAAAGATCCATCAGTTCAAGAATTTATTTCGCTGTAATTTTATTTTTATTTTCAATGCTGTAAGAGCTGAAAAAGAAAATACTTGTAATATAATTTGTTTTCATTTACGCGCCAATGACGCAGCAGGCTTTTGGTTTTTATTTTCCTGTTAAGGAAGGAGGCAGTATCCAAACACTTAATTGTAGCGTTACTATATTCGTCTTGAACAACTTTAAAAAGAGCTAATAAATTAAACTGAATATTTGATGTATAATGATATTAATTGCCGAAAGCTAATCAGTTCAAAATATTATTATAGTTTCCATGTTTAATTTCAATATTAATTATATAAGAAAATATCTGTCATACAATTAGTTTTCAGTAAAGCGGCAATGACGCAGTATGTTTTAGATTTAGAATTTTACAGTGAGAAGGAGGTGATACCCAAACTCTTGTTTTTAGGGATTTTTGTTCGTTTCAAGCCTGATTTGCATATTCAATTTAAGTTCCATATATACTTCAATAGGATTTTTTTTGTTTTAAGCTTGATTTTCATATTCAATCTAAGCATTACTCGCTTTAAAATCTATTTATTCATTAATATTATGACTTGTTGTATGTTTTTTGCTATGATTGTTTGTTTAATTTCTGTTCGTTTTGGGTTTCATTTATTCTCTAATAGTAATTTCTGGTCGATTTGAGTTTGAATTTTAACAGGTATTGGTATCTGTTGAGCTTAATTTTAAAATTGCCATTAATTTTATTTGAAAAAATTTTTTTTCGTAATTTTTTTTTTTAATTTATCAGTGGCAGCGTTGCCTATAGTAAAGGCTAAACGGCTCCAATATTTTATTATTGTTTTTTTTCCAGAGGTACTTCATATGGAAGGGGTCGTCATAGAAACTTCATAAGGGGGCTAATTCAAATAGAAATCGAGAGTTCTAGTGCCCTTTTTAAGGGTCAAAAGTGATTGGAGGGAAACTGGCCCCCCACGCCCATCATTCCCCCACACACATCCACACATACACACACATACACACACATACACACACAAACACACACATACACACATACACACACCAACACAAAAATACAAACGAATACACACACATACACACACATAAAAACGCATACACACAAACGCATACACAAGTATACACAGACATACACATACACACACATACACACACAAACACACACACAAGCACATACACACAGATGAACACACACATAATAAAACAAACACACGAATAAACACGCATACACACACATACAAAAACATAAACACTAAAGCAAAGACAAACAAAAATATAAACAAACTCAAACACACATACACATTTTATAATGGGTGAGATAGAGAAAGATCATACTGCTAATATATATACTGTGATTCGGTCAAAATAGTAGCTTCAGATTAGTTGCAAAATTCTGTGTTTTTAAAAATGTATTTTTCTGTCTAAAAAAAAATTTAATCATATTTCAAAAATATAATTAGGCGAATTCATAAATTTAAGCCTCAGCTATTGAATATATATATATATATATATATATATATATATATATATATATATATATATATATATATATATATATATATATATATATATATATATATATATATATATATATATATATATATATATATATATATATATATATATCGGCGCATACAAACAGCTCCTCTTATTTGATCTGCCATCAGCGGTCCAATTACCCTGGAACACGTATTTTTGCAGAAACTTTCTCAAAATGCCTTTGAAACCAACTTGAGACTTTGAAACCTATTTTTAATTCCTAAAAAGATCTAATAATAACATTGCACTACTAATTACCGATTTTCATGTGTTTATTGGAATAAATTAGTTTAAACTTGGTTTCTTTAAAATTAGTGTTCCAACGTTGAAGCCAAGTTTCGCGTTCAAGAGAGATCTGACTTGTCTACCCTTGAAAAGATCTAATGTCGCTTATGTTTATGCCGGTTTATACATTCTCTGGAGCAATGGCACCTTGGTCCGGGTTTTTATAATGGGTGAGATAGAGAAAGATCATACTGCTAATATATATACTGTGATTCGGTCAAAATAGTAGCTTCAGATTAGTTGCAAAATTCTGTGTTTTTAAAAATGTATTTTTCTGTCTAAAAAAAAATTTAATCATATTTCAAAAATATAATTAGGCGAATTCATAAATTTAAGCCTCAGCTATTGAATAATACCAAAATTGTCATCTTTAGTCAAAAAATGAAGACGGTACGCGGTTTATTTAAAAACGGTAAAAACATGCATATGAGCATAAACCATAAGCAAGCATACTCTACATTTACAGCAGAGTTTGATCCCCACATGTTTCACCTGATAAAATAATTTAAGAAACATCATGATAAAGTCAGAAATTTACAATTAAACTTCAAAAGTATAGAGGAACTCGTGACTGTTAAAGACTTTCATATTTTGAAATAAGTAAACAATAGGCCCACGCAAATGAGGGCTTCTGGGCTACAGCCTTTATAAGCCTGTAAGATGATACAGGTGAACTTGCAAACTAGGTTACGGAAGATTATATTGACAAAATAGTAGAATGCTTCTTTTGAATTCTACCAGACATATAGCAAATACCATGTTATTCTAACAGACATATAGGAAATATCATGTTATTCTACGACGCCCCCGTACAAACAGGTTTTTCTGGTAATTCTATTCTACAGGAGCATTACACTCTTTGCCAGGGGATTTACGCATGCGAATTGGAGAATATGGGATGATAGTGTACTGTATAATGCACAAGTGATGTTTTGGAGAGTATTGACAATTTAAAAAAGGGGTAATTAGTGATTGGAAAATTTTTTAATGCTTTTACAATCGGAAGTGTTTGATTAACCTTTGCAAAAAAAAGAGGTAATGGGATTTGAGAATTGGAGGAGATGGGATGATAGTGTACTGTATAATACACAAGTGATGTTTTGGAGCGTATTGTCAATTTAACGAGAAATGACTGAAAAGTGTTTTGAGGGAGATGGGTTGCATGGGGGGTTGAGTTGCATGAGACTTCAGTTAAAGGGGGAGGGGGATACAGTTACACGGAGGTTTAGTTAAATGGGGTCGAATTGCTTGAGGGTTCAGTAGCACGGGGGGGGGGTTCACACTTAATTGGAGAAGATGGGATGATAGTGTACTGTATAATGCACAAGTGATGTTTTGGAGAGTATTGACAATTTAAAATAGTTTAGAAATAAAAAAAAATTAACAAGAAATGGCTGAAAAGTGTCTTGAGGGAGATGTATTGCATGGGGGGTTGAGTTGCATGAGAGTTCAGTTAACGGGGGCGGGGGAGACAGGTACACGGAGGTTTAGTTAAATGGGGGCGAATTGCGTGAGGGTGCCGGCGCCCGGGGGGGGTCAGATACATGGAGGGTTCAGGTGCACGAAGGGGGATTTGCGAATTGGAGAAGAGGGGATGATAGTGTACTGTATAATGCACAAGTGATGTTTTGGAGAGTATTGACAATTTAAAATAGTTTAGAAATAAAAAAAAATAAACAAGAAATGGCTGAAAAGTGTCTTGAGGGAGATGTATTGCATGGGGGGTTGAGTTGCATGAGAGTTCAGTTAAAGGGGGAGGGGGATACAGTTACACGGAGGTTTAGTTAAATGGGGTCGAATTGCTTGAGGGTTCAGGAGCACGGGGGGGTTCAGTTACATGGAGGGTTCAGTTGCACGAAGGGGGATTTGCGAATTGGAGAAGATGGGATGATAGTGTACTGTATAATGCACAAGTGATGTTTTGGAGAGTATTGACAATTTAAAATAGTTTAGAAATAAAAAAAAATGAACAAGAAATGGCTGAAAAGTGTCTTGAGGGAGATGTATTGCATGGGGGGTTGAGTTGCATGAGAGTTCAGTTAAAGGGGGAGGGGGATACAGTTACACGGAGGTTTAGTTAAATGGGGTCGAATTGCTTGAGGGTTCAGTAGCACGGGGGGGTTCAGTTACATGGAGGGTTCAGTTGCACGAAGGGGGATTTGAGAATTGGAGAAGATGGGATGATAGTGTACTGTATAATGCACAAGTGATGTTTTGGAGAGTATTGACAATTTAAAATAGTTTAGAAATAAAAAAAAATTAACAAGAAATGGCTGAAAAGTGTCTTGAGGGAGATGTATTGCATGGGGGGTTGAGTTGCAGGAGAGTTCAGTTAACGGGGGAGGGGGATACAGTTACACGGAGGTTTAGTTAAATGGGGTCGAATTGCTTGAGGGTTCAGTAGCACGGGGGGGTTCAGTTACATGGAGGGTTCAGTTGCACGAAGGGGGATTTGCGAATTGGAGAAGATGGGATGATAGTGTACTGTATAATGCACAAGTGATGTTTTGGGGAGTATTGACAATTTAAAATAGTTTAGAAATAAAAAAAAATTAACAAGAAATGGCTGAAAAGTGTCTTGAGGGAGATGGATTGCATGGGGGGTTGAGTTGCACGAGAGTTCAGTTAAAGGGGGGACGTACAGTTACACGGGGGGTTTAGTTAAATTTTCGTCTGAAAAATAGGAGTTCACACTTAAAAAGTTCTATTAAGAGCTATTTTTATGGAAATGATTCATTTTTGAACCAAAACTATGCTTTTCTGACTGAAGATATACATTAAAATCAGAGAAATTGTTTAAAAATATGCTAAGAGATGAGTCCTGTGAAGCTCTTGTAATTTTCTATAAAAAATGAATGATTTTCAAAATCAAAGAAAATGGAACCATCTTTAACAAATATATCCTTAGCTAGTTAAAACTGCTCATAAATTCTTGATTTTCATTCTAATTTAACTTGTAGGAATAGTACTTCATTCAAACAAGTAAATCAGCTTTATTTATAGTATATTAGTGCACAAAAAAAAAGACTATTATTTTTCCTTGTTCTTCCCTCCAGGTGCTAACGCCTCCATCTCGCTTTCACTTAGTTTTTTTCTTAGTATACGATAGTAACGATTACGCCATCGCCATACTTCATAATAGCCATCATGTGTTATGTAATGATCATCATCCAATCTAGGCTCCCGATCTAAAAAAAACAAAAGTAATTCAAATTGAATAAACAGAATGATTTAAAACTGTATTAAAAGTTCAGAAACACATCTATACTATTTGCTAACAATAGCAGAAACACATTTACCTTCAACATTTTGAAGATTGGAACTTGAAACCTCTGCCATGGGGTTATCTGATGTATCTAATACAGGGCTTTTCAATAAGATCACTTGCTTTTTTGAGGGTGTTTCTATTTTTTCAAAAATAAGGAAAATTTTCTCATATTTTCAGTTTTGGGTGGATAACAATAAACTGAAAGAATTTGCGCTTTACTGAAAAATACAAGTGAATATGCATTGTCAATTTAATATACATATACTGTTTTCTAGTAATCAAAATGTAAATATCATTTGATATGTGTCTCATGTTCCCCAAATTTTTTAAGATAGTACATTTTTATAAATATAAAAAAAGTTTAGTAAAATTCTACGGTACTGTTCTATTAGCTGTAAACCATACAAGACGTAAAGTTCGGTTAATGCTAATGAAATAAAACAAAATAGGATAAAAATGTAATAGTTTAGAAACAAAATTCGGTTACTAAAAAAAAAATAAATATCAGAATGCTATATGATTCACTTGTCAGTTATAGTAAAATCTGCAAAATGCCAACTAGTTAGAAAGATAAAAACTGTTAAAACTAAAAAAAAATAAATAATATATACATTAACAAATTTTTAAAAAAAAACATAAAGAGGGGACATAAGTTGGGCACAAAACCCCATATGCCTTCCCAAGACACGAACAAAATTTGCACTTCACTGAAAAAATACAAAACAAACGCTTTCTGGAGCTCACCAAGTTTGGCGAAGTAAATTCTTTCTATTCGTGTTCCACTTCATGCTTCAAATTGTAAGAAGGAACTGAATATACATCATACTGTTTTTAAGGTGTTTTATAAAACAACATAAAGAGGGGACATAAGTTGGGCACAAAACCCCTATGCCTTCCCAAGACACGAACAAAATTTGCACTTTACTGAAAAAATACAAATCAAACGCTTTCTGGAGCTCACCAAGTTTGGCGAAGTAAATTCTTCTATTAGTGTTCCACTTCATGCTTCAAATTATAAGAAAGAACTGAATATACATCATACTGTTTTTAAGGGGTTTTATACGTATCTTGGATTAAGTCTCTTCTTAACATATTCTGCAATAACGCTACATCTTGGGGATTAAAAGAGTCAAATTTCACCTTAAAACGCAAACATATCTGATCAAGTAATTTAAGTCTTAGGATCAATTTCGTAGGAAACACTCGCACGGTTTAGTACCTTGGGTCATCGAAAAAGATTGAAAACTCGGCACTTTTATATTATATGGCAAACACTCAAGAAGTGAAGTTAAAGCATATAATGGGAAAGTGTAATAGTTGTAGCCAAAAACAGCCATCCTAAAATAAGGGGGGGGGGAACCCCGTCGCTCCCCTCCCCCCATCAATTGTAGTTAAAAATAATTTTGGAATAAATAATTTTGAAAATTAGGATTTTGACTTTTTCTGCTCTATTTACGAGATTTCAGACATTTGAATTCTTCTTCCAGCAACGTTGGATATCACAGAATTGTCAATACTTAGCTACATCACCCTCTTTGAGGTAAAATCGTGGTTTGGTATAACAAACGAACATAGAACCATATTATTCTGAGACCGTCATAGAATATGACAAGATTTGAAAAAAAAGGTTAAACATCAAATTAAAGTATATGAAAATTAAAATAATACAAACAAATTTATTGTATGATTATAATATAAAACTCATTATAAATATTAATAATTAGATTTAGCGTTAAATCATATATTAGAACTGTTCTACCATGGTTTCCGTTGTTTAAAATTCTTTTCATAGAATGACCTCTTATGTTGTCTCTTAAAGGGACACTTTTTCTCTTCTCTTAGAACATAATCATCATAATAATCCGAGTTATATCTTGCTTTATATACATTTTTCATTGAGTTTTCACTGCTGTCTTTTACACTATAGAGAAAGTCCTCTTTTTCCAGTCTCTTCTTTTGATCTTCCTTTTCTATTATATTAATCCTTCTTTTATGTGAACATACTTGCAACCGGTATAAATTTCTCTCCATATCACATATAATTTTTCTTCTCGTTTCCTCCAGATTCTTCTCATCTGTCTCTGCCTCTATGCTGTCTAAACATGCAATAGGTTTATGAGAATGTTCAAAATCATGAAAATGTCCTTTACAAATACAACAGTTGCAATAAAAGGATATTTCTAACTTAGTGAATTCTATTCACAGACTAACTAAAGAAACTGAATATATCAAGAGGATTTGTTTTTACACTGGTCACAGTGTGCTACATCTCGGGGATTAAAAGAGTCAAATTTCACCTTAAAAATGCCAAAATATCTGATCAAGTAATTTAAGGCTCAGGATCAATTCCGTAGAAAACACTCGATGCCCTTAAGATGTCCGATTCAAATTATTAAACCTATGAAAATTCATGATTATGTAATTCAGTCACTTTTACAGAAAACTGTAGATTTTTGTTATCAAATTCGGGTCTAGATTTCATTTTTACAGAAACTATACATTTTTCTTACCAAATTCTGGTCTAGATTTACCTTTGATTCGAACTGTAAGTAAGGAGCGACACGGCTCAATAGTATCCGAAACTCTAAAAGCCATTTTTTTTTAGTGCTTTGATTTTTTTTTCCAATTGCAAATTTTCTTTGAAAGTTTGGACAAAAAAAAGCCATACTTCACATTAAAGAGTAAGGAGCTAAGGAGGAAACAGCTTCCTTCATTTAAAGAATAATCTGTTCAAATAGGTTTCAAAACTGTTCTTACTTTTGGTTCAAAATCTCTTTTTTTATTCAATTTCTGATTGTTTTTCCAAATCATACCCAGGCCTAACTGAGATATTATTTGAAGTATCGGTCCCTTAAATCCTAGGTTAATTGCTTTTTAAAATATTTAAATCAGTAATTGCACGTTGATTAATACATCCTATGTTTAAATTTGCAATTTCAATTTTGTATAAAATTTGAATATACGTAAAAAATTGACGATGAGTAGTAACTTTGGAATTCTTTGGAATAACTTTCAAAATTCTAAGTTTGGAATAACTTTGAAAAAAAAAATGGAATTCTAACTTTGGGATAACTTGTTAATATTCTTACTAAAGAATTTCGATCGGATGAAAAGCAGTAGTAATGTTTGTATGGATGGAAATTCAGTGAGACTTTTGATCTTCTACATAACTGAAACCCTCACAATTTCTACAATAGAATTTTCTTACCGATAAATACATTACATACATGTGTTTAAATACATTGAAATACTTCATAGAAAAAGGAAAATATTGCCGTTATAAATTGCTGAAAACTAAGTTCCTAGCAGTATTTACCACTCCAAAGAAATTTCCTGGTGGGGCTGATGATGACCTGCCTTGCCTTTTTCCTCCTCTGTACTGGTAGATATGGGTGTGTAATATTTTAGCTATGTAGAGAAACAATTTAATTAATTCCTCCCCCCTCCCCCTACCTCTTTCAACAATTATCTGAAACCTCATGAAGAGTAAGCAGTTTGTCCATTAGAACGTACTATTCTAGGAATCTACACTATCCCCCTACCTTTACCATGGCCCCCCCTAATTCTAGTTGATATAAAATATAGTTATTAATACTTTTAAGTCAATTACCTTCTAAGAATTTTAAATTGATTGCAAATTCGTCCTCTTTGGGGTAAAGTCGTAGTTTGGTGCCCTAAAATGGTAGAAAACAAGACTTTCCCCATGGCCCAACCTGTATGGTCACTTAAAAAAGAGCTTTAAATTTACATTTGAATGAGCTCCCTCTCAATTATCTTGAACCTTCAGTTTGATACAATCACGTCTGAGTAAAATCAAAAGAAATAAACATGCATCAACGATGTTTCTTCTGAAAAACATTGCAAAACTTAACATTTTGAAGATTGGAACTTGAAACCTCTGCCGTGGGGGTTATCTGATGTATCTAATACAGGGCTTTTCAATAAGATCGCTTGCTTTTTTGAGGATGTTTCCATTTTTTTCAAAAAATGAGGAAAATTTTCTCATATTTCTAGTTTTGGGCAGATAACAATAAAATGAAAGAATTTTTATATATTTAGAATCAACGGAAAAGCCAATACACCCGGACCGCCACGGCGGGGTAGGAAGCGCCGCGGACCGCGAAGCGGCCCGGGAGGGGGCTGCCGCTGCGACGCCCGGGAAGCGCCACGGGCCGAAAAGCCGGGGGAGTCCTGCTGCGGCGGCCGGAGAGCCGGGGGAGTCCCGCTGCGGCGGCCGGGAAGCGGGGCCCACCGCGGTGGTTCGGGAAGCACCACGAGCCGGTTCCCGGTCCGCCGCAGCGGGCCGGGTGTATTGGCTTTTCCGTTGATTCTAAATATATAAAAATTCTTTTATTTTATTGTTATCTGCCCAAAACTAGAAATATGAGAAAATTTTCCTTATTTTTTGAAAAAAAAATGGAAACATCCTCAAAAAAGCAAGCGATCTTATTGAAAAGCCCTGTATTAGATATATCAGATAACCCCCACGGCAGAGGTTTCAAGTTCCAATCTTCAAAATGTTAAGTTTTGCAATGTTTTTCAGAAGAAACATCGTTGATGCATGTTTATTTCTTTTGATTTTACTCAGACGTGATTGTATCAAACTGAAGGTTCAAGATGATTGAGAAAGAGCTCATTCAAATGTAAATTTAAAGCTCTTTTTAAGTGACCATACAGGTTGAGCCATGGGGAAAGTCTTGTTTTCTACCATTTTAGGGCACCAAACTACGACTTTACCCCAAAGAGGACGAATTTGCAATCAATTTAAAATTCTTAGAAGGTAATTGACTTAAAAGTATTAATAACTATATTTTATATCAACTATAATTAGGGGGGGGGGTCATTGTAAAGGTAGGGGGATAGTGTAGATTCCTAAAATAGTACGTTTTAATGGACAAACTGCTTACTCTTCATGAGGTTTCAGATAATTGTTGAAAGAGGTAGGGGGAGGGGGTAGGAATTAATTAAATTGTTTCTCTACACAGCTAAAATATTACACACCCATATCTACCAGTACAGAGAAGGAAAAAGGCAAGGCAGGTCATCATCAGTCCCACCAGGAAATTTCTTTGGAGTGGTAAATACTGCTAGGAACTTAGTTTTCAGCAATTTATAACGGCAATATTTTGCTTTTTCTATGAAGTATTTCAATATATTTAAACACATGTATGTAATTATTTATCGGTAAGAAAATTCTATTGTAGAGATTGTGAGGGTTTCAGTTATGTAGAAGATCAAAAGTCTCACTGAATTTCCATCCATACAAACATTACTACTCCTTTTCATCCGATCGAAATTCTTTAGTAAGAATATTAACACGTTATCCCAAAGTTAGAATTCCATTTTTTTTTCAAAGTTATTCCAAACTTAGAATTTTGAAAGTTATTCCAAAGAATTCCAAAGTTACTACTCATCGTCAATTTTTTACGTATATTCAAATTTTATACAAAATTGAAATTGCAAAGTTAAACATAGGATGTATTAATCAACTTGCAATTACTGATTTAAATATTTTAAAAAGCAATTAACCAAGGATTTAAGGGACCGATACTTCAAATAATATCTCAGTTAGGCCTGGATATGATTTGGAAAAACAATCAGAAATTGAATAAAAAAAGAGTCTTTGAACCAAAAGTAAGAACAGTTTTGAAACCTATTTGAACAGATTATTCTTTAAATGAAGGAAGCTGTTTCCTCCTTAGCTCCTTACTCTTTAATGTGAAGTATGGCTTTTTTTTGTCCAAACTTTCAAAGAAAATTTGCAATTGGAAAAAAAAAAATTCAAAGCACTAAAAAAAAATTGGCTTTTAGAGTTTTGGTTACTATTGAGCCGTGTCGCTCCTTACTTACAGTTCGAATCAAAGGTAAATCTAGACCAGAATTTGGTAAGAAAAATGTACAGTTTCTGTAAAAATGAAATCTAGACCCGAATTTGATAACAAAAATGTACAGTTTCTGTAAAAGTGACTGAATTACATAATCAAGAATTTCCATAGGTTTAATAATTTGAATCGGACATCTTAAGGGCATCGAGTGTTTTCTACGGAATTGATCCTGAGCCTTAAATTACTTGATCAGATATTTTGGCATTTTTAAGGTAAAATTTGACTCTTTTAATCCCCGAGATGTAGCACGCTGTGACCAGTGTAAAAACAAATCCTCCTGATATATTCAGTTTCTTTAGTTAGTCTCTCAATAGAATTCACTAAGTTTTTAGTTAGTAATGTAATAACATGAATGAACAAGTTGAGATAGAAATATCCTTTAATTGGAACTGTTCTATTTGTAAAGAACATTTTCATGATTTTGAACATTCTCATGAACCTACAGCATGTTTAGACAGCATAGAGGCAGAGACAGATGAGAAGAATCTGGAGGAAACGAGAAGAAAAATTATATGTGATATGGAGAGAAATTTATACCGGTTGCAAGTATGTTCACATAAAAGAAGGATTAATATAATAGAAAAGGAAGATCAAAAGAAGAGACTGGAAAAAGAGGACTTTCTCTATAGTGTAAAAGACAGCAGTGAAAACTCAATGAAAAATGTATATAAAGCAAGATATAACTCGGATTATTATAATGATTATGTTCTAAGAGAAGAGAAAAGGTGGCCCTTTAAGAGACAACATAAGAGGTCATTCTACGAAAAGGATTTTAAACAACGGAAACCATGGTGGAAGAGTTCTCATTTATGATTTAACGTTAAATCTAATTATTAATATGTATAGTGAGTTTTATATTATAATCATACAATAAATTTGTTTGTATTATTTTAATTTTCATATACTTTAATTTGATGTTTAACCTTTTTTTTCAAATCGTGTCATATTCTATGACGGTCTCAGAATAACATGGTTCTATGCTCGTTTGTCATACCAAACCACGATTTTACCTCAAAGAGGGTGATGTAGCTAAGTATTGACAATTCTGTGATATCCAACGTTGCAGGAAGAAGAATTCAAATGTCTGAAATCTCGTAAATAGAGCGGAAAAAGTCAAAATCCTAATTCTCAAAATTATTTATTCCAAAATTATTTTTAACTACAATTGATGGGGGGAGGGAAGCGACGGGGTTCCCCCCCCCCTTATTTTAGGATGGCTGTTTTAGGCTACAACTCTTCCACTTTCCCATTATCTGCTTTAACTTCACTTCTTGAGTGTTTGCCATATAATATACAAGTGCCGAGTTTTCAATCTTTTTCGATAACCCAAGGTACTAAACCGTGCGAGTGTTTCCTACGAAATTGATCCTAATACTTAAATTACTTGATCAGATATGTGTGTGTTTTAAGGTGAAATTTGACTCTTTTAATCCCCAAGATGTAGCGTTATTGCAGAATATTTTAAGAAGAGACTTAATCCAAGATACGTATAAAATCCCTTAAAAACAGTATGATGTATATTCAGTTCCTTCTTACAATTTGAAGCATGAAGTTGAACACGAATAGAAAGAATTTACTTCGCCAAACTTGGTGAGCTCCAGAAAGCGTTTGATTTGTATTTTTTCAGTGAAGTGCAAATTTTGTTCATTTCTTGGGAAGTCATATGGGGTTTTGTTCCCAACTTATGTAAGATATTTATTTTGTTTTTTAAAACAAATTAAAAACAGTATGATGTATATTAAGTTCCTTCTTAAAATTTTAAGAATGAAGTGTAACAATAATAGAAAGAATTTACTTCGCCAAACTTGATGAGCTCCAGAAAGCGTTTGATTTGTATTTTTTCAGTGAAGTGCAAATTTTGTTCGTGTCTTGGGAAGGCATAGGGGTTTCGTGCCCAACTTATGTCCCCTTTTTATGTTGTTTTTTAAACATTTGTTAATGTATATATTTTTATTTTTTTTTAGTTTTACCAGTTTTTATCTTTCTAACTAGTTGGCATTTTGCAGATTTTACTATAACTGACAAGGTAATCATATAGCATTCTGATTTTTATTTTTTTTTAGTAACTGAATTTTGTTTCTAAAATATTACATTTTTATCCTATTTTGTTTTATTTAATTAGCATTAAACGAACTTTACGTCTTGTATGGCTTACAGCTAATAGAATAGTACCGTAGAATTTTACTAAACTTTTTTTTATATTTATAAAAATGTACTATCTTAAAAAATTTGGGGAACATGAGACACATATCAAATGATATTTATATTTTGATAACTAGAAAACAGTATATGTATATTAAATTGACAATGCATATTCACTTGTATTTTTCAGTAAAGCGCAAATTCTTTCAGTTTATTGTTATCCACCCAAAACTAAAATTTTACTTATTTTTGAAAAAATGGAAACACCCTCAAAAAGCAAGTGATCTTATTGAAAAGCCCTGTATTAGATACATCAGATAACCCCATGGCAGAGGTTTCAAGTTCCAATCTTCAAAATGTTGAAGGTAAATGTGTTTCTGCTATTGTTAGCAAATAGTATAGATGTGTTTCTGAACTTTTAATACAGTTTTAAATCATTCTGTTTATTCAATTTGAATTACTTTTGTTTTTTTTAGATCGGGAGCCTAGATTGGATGATGATCATTACATAACACATGATGGCTATTATGAAGTATGGCGATGGCTTAATCGTTACTATCGTATACTAAGAAAAAAACTAAGTGAAAGCGAGATGGAGGCGTTAGCACCTGGATGGAAGAACGAGGAAAAAAAATAATCTTTTTTTGTGCACGAATATACTTTAAATAAAGCTGATTTACTTGTTTGAATTAAGTCCTATTCCTACAAGTTAAATTAGAAGGAAAATCAAGAATTTATGCGCAGTTTTAACTAGCTAAGGCTATATTTGTTAAAGATGGGGCCATTTTCTTTGATTTTGAAAATCATTCATTTTTTATAGAAAACTACAATAGCTTCACGGGAATCATCTTTTAGCATATTTTTAAACAATTTCTCTGATTATAATGTATATCTTCAGTCAGAAAAGCATAGTTTTGGTTCAAAAATGAATCATTTCCATAAAAATAGCTCTTAA
The DNA here is from genome assembly GCF_049724085.1 of Artemia sp. Qi Xiang Cuo. Classification (NCBI taxonomy): domain Eukaryota; kingdom Metazoa; phylum Arthropoda; class Branchiopoda; order Anostraca; family Artemiidae; genus Artemia; species Artemia sp. Qi Xiang Cuo. The sequence continues at coordinate 47,099,876 of NC_142809.1, read as the reverse complement.
TAGAACTTTTTTAAGTGTGAACTCCTATTTTTCAGACGACAATTTAACTAAACCCCCCTGTGTAACTGTACCCCCCCCCCCTTTAACTGAGCTCTCGTGCAACTCAACCCCTCATGCAATCCATCTCCCTCAAGACACTTTTCAGCCATTTCTTGTTAATTTTTTTTATTTCTAAACTATTTTAAATTGTCAATACTCTCCAAAACATCACTTGTGCATTATACAGTACACTATCATCCCATCTTCTCCAATTCACAAATCCCCCCTCGTGCAACTGAACCCTCCATGTAACTGAACCCCCCCCCCCCCCGTGCTACTGAACCCTCAAGCAATTCGACCCCATTTAACTAAACCTCCGTGTAACTGTATCCCCCTCCCCCTTTAACTGAACTCTCATGCAACTCAACCCTCCATGCCACCCATCTCCCTCAAAACACTTTTCAGTCATTTCTCGTTAAATTGACAATACGCTCCAAAACATCACTTGTGTATTATACAGTACACTATCATCCCATCTCCTCCAATTCGCAAATCCCATTACCTCTTTTTTTTGCAAAGGTTAATCAAACACTTCCGATTGTAAAAGCATTAAAAAATTTTCCAATCACTAATTACCCCTTTTTTAAATTGTCAATACTCTCCAAAACATCACTTGTGCATTATACAGTACACTATCATCCCATATTCTCCAATTCGCATGCGTAAATCCCCTGGCAAAGAGTGTAATGCTCCTGTAGAATAGAATTACCAGAAAAACCTGTTTGTACGGGGGCGTTGTAGAATAACATGATATTTCCTATATGTCTGTTAGAATAACATGGTATTTGCTATATGTCTGGTAGAATTCAAAAGAAGCATTCTACTCAAAATAGCTTTGGGAATAAGTGGGCATAACACTACTCATATTTTCCACAATTTTATAAATAGCTGATTTAAATATATAAAAAACCTAAATAAAAAAAAGATCATTAATTTTACTAGACTATCTTAAGGATACTTAACTATAATTGCTGTTTCAGTCATATGTACTTCTTAGATATCCTGACACTCCACTGAAATAAAGCTATGCCGAAAGATATGAGCGTGGCTTTGGTAAATCAATGTCTTTTAATAATTTTAATTTAGGTGAACAAACAGAGAACAAATGAGACAAAACAATCTAGGCAAAAAATTATCTTTGACAAAAACATCATTTAATCCTGAATAATTAAAGCGACGCTGAAGCTTAAGACAAGGAGAAATTACCTCATAATAAAAAGTCAAATTTAGAACAAACAAAAAATACTATGAATGAAGAAATAAATCCTATAAAGAAACACAAATTACAATGGATAACGAAGTCAAACTTAAAATGAGGACAAATTTCCAAAGTTATGATTGGACTGCCACTCCCCTCAAAACCATCTAAATGCAAGTGTCATTTGCCACATACTGACAAAAAGATATGTTCTTTTAACAGTATTATAGATATCAAAATGAAAGTAAAAATTTTTCTAAAGGACTACTTGCAGACACAAATTTGTTTTTGAAATTTATATATTTATGCAAACCAATTACCATTCAAGTAGAAAAGCAATTTTCATCAAAATGGCCTTCCTTTCAAATGTTAAGGAAGTAAATAGCTATATTAAATTTTCAAATCGCCAATTGATATTTCATGGTATTTAAAAAAATTTAATATTAATTTTTCTCAATAAATTTTTATTTTTCTTTTTTTGGCAGATATAAGCTATTAATGTTTCAATGGAAGAAAAAAACTCCAATATTATTCGATGGCTTGAACTCCGTTTCATCCACCTACTGAATTACACTCGTGAAACTTGATTTGCCTTTTTCTTAGATTGAAGTCCAAGGATTGGTGAAATTAGATTACAAAATTAGAAAAAGAAAATAAAAACGCTGCCCAGAAAACATACTAAGGCATTTCTAGAAAAAAGAATAAAATACTTTTAAATATAAAAACTTTATGCGTTCTAATTAGCATTAGCAATCTTCTCATAACAGAATATCCTCTGATAAATTTTAATTCTTTGGGCTATTCTTCACGACAAACTTGGTTGTAAATTTATAGAGGGAAAATTTTCCTTACTGAGAGACGACAAGAAGTTTGCTTTCTTTACACGCATGCAAATCACTAAGTTAGAATACTAGCCTCCCCCACCCATCCCTCAATGGTTTTAAGTTTCGCCAATAATAAAAAAAAACTAGAATAAAAAGAAATCATTTTTTATCATTATTCAAAATATACTCTATGCAACTTTTCCTAGCTAAAGATAGGGATTTAGTTTGCAAAGTGGTGAGTTTCATAGCTAACTGAAGCAAAACAGCCCACATTTTGAACTTCTACATAAGATCTTTGTATATTTATACAACTCCTAATCTGGTTACCGTCTAGCGTATAAAATTATTCAGACAGGTAATAGTCTTCAATAACACATATAAGAAACAATACACCACGGTCGTTTATTTTGACTATATTCCAATGTGATTTGAGGTTTCTGAGGGAGCGGCAGTACATATTATATTTGTGATTATTTATGTTCTTTTTAGTTACAAATCATCGTTCACCATAACTCGTTCGAGTTAAACTTTTGATTTTATTATTATATCTTATTGCACTTTGGTTTGATTTCTCCACATTCAGTAATTTGAGTTCATTTTAATTTTGACTTATTATTCTACTTATTTTCTTATCTTAACAATAGTGTGATAATCTAAAATTAAAAGCAAGTTATTCTAAATATAGTTAAAGAAGGAGATTTAACAGATGATATGAAATGAGTTTTATTTTCAAATAAGAATCACATCATACTTAAATGTTACTTAACTTATACACCTCATCTAAATCTTGTCCACATCGGTGCCCAACCCCCAGACATAAAAATCTAAGGGCTGCTTTCCAGAATATAGCACATTTATGGCCAGATCTGCCATTACGTAATTATGGATATTATTTATGAACCAGAACAGCAGCTTGAGCATGATGCCAGAAATACATCGAGAAATCATCGTCGAACATCGAGAGTCCTCAATAGGAGCCTGCCATCCCCTAAAATTAAGCGTTAAGAAAAATCTTCTGAGAGTGAAAGTTGGTGAGAGAGAGAGAGAGAGAAAGAGAGAGAGAGAGAGAGAGAGAGAGAGAGAGAGAGAGAGAGAGAGAGAGAGAGAGAGAGAGAGAGAGAGAGAGAGAGAGAGAGAGAGAGAGAGAGAGAGAGAGAGAGAGAGAGAGAGAGAGAGAGAGAGAGAGAGAGAGAGAGAGAGAGAGAGAGAGAGAGAGAGAGAGAGAGAGAGAGAGAGAGAGAGAGAGAGAGAGAGAGAGAGAGAGAGAGAGAGAGAGAGAGAGAGAGAGAGAGAGAGAGAGAGAGAGAGAGAGAGAGAGAGAGAGAGAGAGAGAGAGAGAGAGAGAGAGAGAGAGAGAGAGAG
>NC_142809.1:47073629-47095953 GCF_049724085.1 Artemia sp. Qi Xiang Cuo | reverse complement strand
AAAAATCAAGAAAATGTAACTGTGACAAGGCAAACCACAACCAAACACTACTGAAATATTCCAACTCTTTCATTTAAACGAAAAAAAATAAAAATTAAATTTGAAAAACCAATAGAATGTAAAAGAGACACTTTAAAACACACCAAAACACAACTGAAATATACAAAATCGTAAATTTCAACGAAATAAAATAAAAATTAACTATGAGAAATTAAGAAAATTTAACCATGATAATGTAAACCACAACCAAACACTACTGAAATATTCCAGCTCATTCATTTCAAAGAAATAATTTCTATTTGAAATTTTAAATATTAAGAAAATGTAAATTTGAAAAGTTTAACAACAACCAAACACTACTGAAATATTCAAACTAATGCATTTCAACTAAATAAATTCAAAATGAACTTTGAAAAATCAATATAATGTAACTTTGACAGGGTAAACCAAAACAAAACACTCCTGAAATATTCCAACACTGCCATTAAATCTAATTAATTTCAAATAGAACTTTGAAAAATATAGAAAATGTAACTGTGACAAGGTGAAACACAACCAAACACTACTGAAATATTCCAGATCTTTCTTTTCAATGAAAGAAATTCAAAATAAACTTTGAAAAATCAAGAAAATGTAACTGTGACAAGGTAAACCACGACAAAACACTACTTATATATTCCAACTCTTGCATTTCAAAGAAAAAAAATTCAAAATGAACTTTGAAAAATCATTAAAATGTAACTGTGACAAGGTAAACCACAACCAAACACTACTGAAATATTCCAACTCTTGCATTTCAACGAAAGAAATTCGAAATGAAGTTTGAAAAATCAATAAAATGTAACTGTGACACGGTAAACCACAACTAAACACTACTGAAATATTCCAACTCTTGAATTTCAACGAAAGAAATTCAAAATGAACTTTGAAAAATCAAGAAAATGTAAATATGATAAGGTAAACCACAACAAAACACTACTGAAATATTACAACTCTTGCATTTCAATGAAAAAAATTCGAAATGAACTTTGAAAAATCAATAGAATGTATCTGTGACAAGTTAAACCACTACCAAACACTACTTAAATATTCCAACTCTTTCATTTCAATGAAAGAAATTCAATATGAACTTTTAAAAATTAAGAAAATTTAACTGTGACAAGTTAAACCACCCCGAAACACAACTGAAATATTCAAACTCTTTCATTTCAACGAAATAAATTCAATATGAACTTTGAAAAATTAAGAAAATATAACCATGATAAGTTAAACCACTACCAAACACTACTGAAATATTCCAACTCTTGCATTTAAAAGAAAGAATTTCAAAATTAACTTTGAAAAATAATTAGAATGTAACAGAGACCAGTTTACCCACCCCCAAGCACTCCTGAAAGATTCCAACTCTGTCATTTCAACTAAATAAATTCAAAATTAACTTTGAAAAATCAAGATAATTTAACTCTGACACGGTAAACCACAACCAAACACCTCTGAAATATCCCAACTCTCGCATTGAAAAGAAAAAATTTCAAAATTGACTTTGAAAAATCAAGAAAATTTAAGTGTGACACGGTAAACCGCAACCAAACACTACTGAAATATTACAACTATTGCATTTCAAAGAAAAAAATTCAAAATGAAGTTTGAAAAATCAAGAAAATGTAACTTTGACAAGGTAAGCCACAACCAAACACTACTGAAGTATTCCAACTCTTGCATTTCAAGGAAAGAAATTCGAAATGAACTTTGAAAAATCAAGAAAATGTAACTGTGACACGGTAAACCACAACCAAACACTACTGAAATATTCCAACTCTTGCGTTTCAACAAAAGAAATTCAAAATGAACTTTGAAAAATTAAGAGAATGTATCTGTGACATGGTAAACCACGACAAACGACTACTGAAATTTTCCAACTATTTCATTTCAAAGAAGTAAATTCAAAATGAACTTTGAAAAATTTGAAAAATTAAGATAATTTAACTGTGACAATGTAAACCGCATCCAAACACTTCTTAAATATTCCAACTCTTGTATTTCAAAAAAATAAATTCAAAATTAACTTTGAAATGTTAAGTGAATGTACCTGTGACATGGTAAACTACAAAAGCACACAACTGAAATATACCAACACTTTGATATCAACGAAAGAAATTCAAAATGAACTTTGAAAAATCAGGTAAATGTATATTTTAAAATTTAAAACACAACAATACTATAATGATATATTCAAACTCTTGAATTTACAAGAATGAAATTCAAAATGAAATTTTAAGAATAAAGAAAATGTAAATTTGACAAGCTAAACCACAACCAAACACGACTGAAATATTCCAACTCTTGAATTTCAAAGAAAGAAATTCAAAATGAACTTTAAAAAATCAGAAAAATATAACTGTGACAAGGTAAACCACAACCAAACACTACTGAAATATTCCAACTCTTGCATTTCAACGAAAGAACTTCGAAATAAACTTTGAAAAATCAAGAAAATGTAACTGTGACACGGTAAACCACAACCAAACACTACTGAAATATTCCAACTCTTGCATTTCAACGAAGGAAATTCAAAATGAACTTTGAAAAATCAAGATAATGTACCTGTGACTAGGTTAACCACAACCAAACACTACTTAAATATTCCAACTCTTGCATTTCAAAGAAAGAAATTCTATATGAACATTGAAAAATCAAGAAAATGTAACTGTGATACGGTAAACCACAACCAAACACTACTGAAATATTTCAACTCTTGCATTTCAATGAAGGAAATTCAAAATAAACTTTGAAAAATCAAGAAAATGTAAATGTGACAAGGGAAACCAAAACGAAACACAACTGAAATATTCCAACTCTTTCATTACAACGAAAGAAATTCAAAATGAACTTTGAAAAATTAAGAAAATGTAACTGTGACACGGTAAACCGCAACCAAACACTACTGAAATATTCCAACTCATGCATTTCAACGAAAGAAATTCAAAATGAACTTTGAAAAATCAAGTCAATGTAACGGTGACAGGGTAAACTCCAACATAACACTAGTGAAATATTCCAACTCTTGCATTTCAATGAAAGAAATTCGAAATGAACTTTGAAAAATCAACAACATGTAACTACGACAAGGAAAACCACAACCAAACACTACTGAAATATTCCAACTCTTGCATTTACATGAAAGAAATTCAAAATGAACTTTGAAAAATCAAGAAAATGTAACTGTGACAAGGTAAACCACAACCAAACACTACTGAAATATTCTAACTCTTGCATTTCAATGAAAGAAATTCAAAATGAACTTTGAAACATCAGGAAAATGTAACTGTGACAAGATAAACCACAACCAAACACTACTGAAATATTCCGACTCTTGCATTTCAACGAGAGAACTTCGAAATAAACTTTGAAAAATCAAGAAAATGTAACTGTGACGCGGTAAACCACAACCAAACACTACTGAAATATTCCAACTCTTGCATTTCAACGAAGGAAATTCAAAATGAACTTTGAAAAATCAAGAAAATGTAACTGTGACATTGTAAACCACAACCAAACACTACTGAAATATTTCAACTCTTTCATTTCAACGAAAGAAATTCTATATGAACTTTGAAAAATCAAGAAAATGTAACTTTGACACGGTAAACCACAACCAAACTCTACTGAAATATTCCAACTCTTGCATTTCAATGAAAGAAATTCAAAATAAAATTTGAAAAATAAAGAGAATTTATGTGTTTAATAGTAAACCAAATCAAAACACAATTTAAATAATACGTATATAACATTGAAACTATAGAAATTCAAATGAGATTTGACAGATCATGGGTAAGTAACAGTCAAACGGTAAAACATGGCCAAAATCAACTCAAATATTCAAACTATTGAATTTAAATGATAGAAATTCAAAATGAACTTTGAAAAATACAGAAGATGTAACTGTGACACGTTAAACCACAACCAAACACTACTAAAATTTTCAAACTCTTGAATTTCAACTAAATAAATTCAAAATGAACATTGAAAAATCATGAAAATGTAACTGTGACAAGGTAAACCACAACCAAACACTACTGAAATATTCCAACTCTTGCATTTCAACGAAGGAAATTCTAAATGAACTTTGAAAAAGCAAGAAAATGTAACTGTGACACGGTAAACCACAACCAAACACTACTGCAATATTCCAACTCTTGCATTTCAACGAAGGAAATTCAAAATGAACTTTGAAAAATCCAGAAAATGTAACTGTGACAAGGTAAACCACAACCAAACACTACTGAAATATTCCAACTCTTGCATTTAAACGAAAGAAATTCGAAATGAACTTTGAAAAATCAAGAAAATGTAACTGTGACAAGGTAAACCACAACCAAACACTACTGAAATATTCCAACTCTTGCATTTCAACGAAGGAAATTCAAAATGAATTTGAAAAATCCATAAAATGTAACTGTGACAAGGTAAACCAAAACCAAACACTACTGAAATATTCCAACTCTTGCATTTAAACTAAAAAAATTCAAAATGAACTTTGAAAAATCAAGAAAATGTAACTGTGACAAGGTAAACCACTAACAAACACTAGTGAAATATTACAACTCTTGCATTTCAACGAAAGAAATTCAAAATTAAATTTTAAAAATCAAGAAAATTTAACTGTGACAAGGTAAACCACAACCAAACACTACTAAAATATTCCAACTCTTGCATCTCAACGAATGAAATTCAAAATGAACTTTGAAAAATCAAGAAAATGTAAGTGTGACAAGGTAAACCACAACCAAACGCTACTGAAATATTCCAACTCTTGCATTTCAACGAAAGAAATTCAAATGAACTTTGAAAAATCAAGAGAATGTAACTGTGACAAGGTAAACCACAACCAAACACTACTGAAATATTCCAACTCTTGCATTTCAACGAAAGAAATCTCAAAATGAACTTTGAAAAATCATGAAAATGTAACTGTGACAAGGTAAACCACAACGAAACACTACTGAAATATTCAAACTCTTGCATTTCAAAGAAATAAATCAAAAATGAACTTTGAAAAATTAAGAAAATGTAACTGTGACAAGGTAAACCACAACCAAACACTACTGAAATATTCCAACTCTTTCATTTCAACAAAAGAAATTCAAAATGAACTTTGAAAAATCAAGAAGATGTAACTGTGACAAGGTACAACAACACACTATTGAAATATTCCAACTTGCTTTTCAACAAAAGAAATTCAAAATGAACTTTGAAAAATCCAGAAAATGTAACTGTGAAACTGTAAATCGATACCAAAACCAACTGAAAAATTCCAACTCGTGCATTTCAATGAAATAACTTCTAAATGAACTTTGAAAAATCAAGAAAATGTAACTGTGACGAGGTAAACCACAACCAAACACTACTGAAATATTCCAACACTTGCCATTCAAAGAAGGAAATTCAAAATTAACTTTGAAAAATAAAGAAAATGTAACTGTGACAAGGTAAACCACAACCAAACACTACTGAAATATTCCAACTATTGCATTTCAACTAAAGAAATTTTAAATTAACTTTGAAAAATCAATAAAATGTAAATGTTACAAGTAAAACCACAACCAAACACTAATGAAACATTCCAACTCTTGCATTTCAACGAAGGAAATTCAAAATGAACTTAGAAAAATCAGACCTTTGGAGGGGGAGGGGCCGGGGGGAGGGGGTCGTTCTGTGTCTCAATGCACAAAAAAAGTATAAAAAATGGGGGAGGGAAGGGGAGGGGAGGAGGGGGGAAAGGAGGAGGGAGGAGAGGGAGGGGAGGATGAGGAGGGAGGAGAGGGGAGGGGGGGAGGGGAGGGGAAGGGGAGGAGGAGGGAGGAGATGGAGGGAGAGGGGCCCCTCAAAATGAACTTTGAAAAATCAGACCTTTGGAGGGGGGGGGGCCGGGGGCGGGGGGCCGTTCTGTGTCTCAATGCACAAAAAAAGTATAAAAAATGGGGGAGGGAAGGGGAGGGGAGGGGAGGAGGAGGAGGAGGGAGGAGGAAGAGGAGGGAAGAGGAGGAGGGGAGGAGGAGGAGGAGGGAAGGGGAGGGGAGGGGGAGGAGGGGAGGTGAAGGGGAGGAGGAGGGAGGAGATGGAGGGAGAGGGGTCCTTTGGGGGGCCAAAGGGGGAGGGGCCCTTTGGGCCCCGGGAGGGGGTCTGGAGGAACCTTGAGGGCCGGGGGGCCCTTTGGGAGCCCAGTGGACCTTTGAGGACCGGTGGCTTCCTTCGGGGTTGGGGTAGAGGGATTGGAACCCTTTGGGGTTGGGGTAGGGGGATCGCAACCCTTTGGGTTGTGGTAGAGGACCTTAAGACACTGTTAAAATCGAAATTGTGTATTATAAGGACCACAGAGTTTTACCCTCAAATTCTCTTCTATAATCATCTTTTAGAATGTCTCTAACTGTTTCGCCGAAATAATTCAATAAAATGGTTAAAACGGTTTCGCCCAAATAATCTCTAAACGTAATTTTAGCGTGTTCCTTTTGTTTAGCATCCCTATGCTTTCACATTTGAAATTACAAAAGAAACCCTTTCGCGCGCTAAGATCAAAACATTTGGTCGGAAACGATTCTTCTGGAAGAACTCCAAATTAATTCCCTTTCGTGAATCAATTCTCTTTAGAAAAACAAATTAATTCCCCTTTCATGTCAATCAATCAATCACAACATCATCTGTCATGTGTGATCTAAACTTTGCCCGGAGACATTTCTCTTGGTAGAACTCCAGACATTAATTAACTTGACGTCATCTGTTAGACATTAATTAACCTTGCCTGGAAACAATTTGATTAATGACTCAATAATCCATGAAAGTGACAGAGTTCCTGTTTTTCCATTTTCACTGACAAAGACCATAAATGTGACAAAGTTCCTGTTTTTTCATTCTCACTGACAAAAACCATAAATCATCCATAACCACCCATGAAAAACATCAAATAAATCGACCAACACACATAACCATCCATGAAAACATCCATAAAAGTGAGAAAATTCCTGGTTTTTCAAGTGAGAAAAATACTGTTTTTTCATTCTCACTGAGAAAACCATAAACCACGTGGTTATCGTGGGAGTTTTTAAAAAAAGGGTCCGAATCGGGATTCGAAGGGGTATTGTTATCGTTGGGCTGGTACCCCCCTTTCTACTGTAATCAACATACCGCCAAATATTGTGTTTTTGGGTGATGTGGCGCTTGAATTCTGTTTTACTGCAGCTTGCTTTCTTCTAGCCGCAGATCAAACGAGAAGAGATTCTTTTTTATTTTATTTTGTTCTTACACTTAGCCATTTTCATAGTCCTCTATAGACAGCAAAACCGATGACACTGCATCTTAACATTATGCTGCACAATCTCAGTCCAACGTCAAAAGCAACACGCCATTAGTATTTTCTATTCTAATAGGCCTTATTTTCTATTTTTCTAATTTTCTATTAGGATTTTCTATTCTAATAGGCCTTAAATTACTCAAGGAGCCATCTCCTTTTCCAAGAAGATGATGAAATAGCCCAATGAAACAATCGCGAATTAATCACACGAACATTGCTAACTTTGAGCATCTGCTTCTTTGTATATTTATCTTCGGAAATTTTCTTAAAAAAATCCTGTTACAGCAAAGAGTATAACTATGCCACTCCAAGACAAAATAGAGAGAATATCCCTACACTGAAAGCACATCCTTTAATAATTAATAACATTCTCTTCTACATGGCTATAGAAAAATAATTCCGGGATAACAACCTACGATGTTGACGTCATTCATCAATTTTCTACAAAAAAAATGCAGTTTCTCGTGAAAAAATTTTATATTTTCAAAATCATTTTTTAAATTACAAAAGATTTTTAACCACATCAAGTTCCTTTAAAATGAGCCATTAAACATATCCCTTTGATGTTCCAGTGCCCTGCTATCTGAGTGGAACAGACCAAAAAAAGATGCCGTTTATGCAGATATTGTGGTTCAATCAACTTATCTTGTTTTCAAGCCAATAGATTTTCCTAGTCATTCATTTCAAAGAACGGTATGTACTCTATATAGGATACTTGGAATATGGGTAAATGATAAATAAAAATTTATCATATTTTTAAAATAATATTTTTAATTACAAAAGGTTTTTAACCACATCAAGTTCCTTTAAAATGAGCCATTAAAAATATTTCTATGATGTTTCAGTGCCCTGCTATCTGAGTGGAACAGACCGAAAAAAGATGACATTTCTGCGGGTATTGTGGTTCAATCAGCTTATCTTGTTTTCAAGCCAATATATTTTCCTTGTCATTCAGTTCAAAGGACGGTAAGTACTCTATATAGGGGTCTCGAAAAAGGCGGTTCCAATAGTGTACTTCTTGTTTTGATCTGACACTATTTTGAGAAGTTATATGCTGGTGTATTTTTTGGAGATTCTAAATGGATCTCTGAAGCTGAAATCCTCAACAAATTGCTTCCAAGATTCTTCTTTGGCTTCTTTTGGTATTTTCCTAAAATCAGCCTTGGGCAATATATTCTTTTTATACTTTTCTGTTGTCAGGATCTTATTGTATTATTGTATAATTATTTAAAAATAGAGCTATTGAATGTGGGAAAGATTAGAGAGATTATAATCAAAGAGAGTTTAATTATGCGAGATATCTAAAAGGTATTTACGCAAATAACAAGAGATATTTCAATAATTATCTTGATGAACAGAGGAAATGCTTATTGGATGCAATGCTTATAGGGAAGGGACTTAAACCACATTCCCGGTAATGCTCTTGTTTACACCCTCAGTGATAATCGAAAATCCACCAGTGATAATCGATAATCGAAACTAATGTGAATGTATCTCAGTGATTAAATTGTAATTTCATTTTAAAAGATGCGGAATATGGGATTTTTCCAAGTTATAGTTACCTTTATGCAAAAGTGAGAATAACATGATTTGATAGAACAATTATGTAGCTACTTCAACAAATAATGGATTCAATTTGTTTAGAAAGGCTGAATATATTATTAATGGAAAATGTATTGAAAGTATTAATTATGTAGATATAAAGACTACTGTTAAAAGTTTATTAGAATTTTGTAATGACTATAGTTGAAGCGCAGCTACCAATATGTTTTGATATGAAGATAAAACCACAATCCGTTGATTCCTTTAAAGTAGTAAACGAGTTTGAAAGCACTTTTGCACCTGTTGCAGCAGGTCGTGGAACAATTACAACAAAAAGAAAAAAACGCTTTTAATAGTGGTTGATTTTAAAAGACTTAATAAAACAATTGGATTTCACGTGGTTAGTATTTATTTGCCATTATCACGATTATTTGGATTTTGTCAAGATATTAATCGTGTTTTAGACGAGTTACACTTCAAATTATATTAAAAAAAAACGATTTACCCAATATTATTATAAAATATGGAGCTCAAAATTTAAAAGTTGATTTAATGCATTTATCATGGATGTTACCAGTATTTCAAGCCAGTTTACCCATAGCGACTCAATTAGAAGCTGGATTAACGAAGAAGGCGGAATAATTAAAACCTGGATTAGGAAAATGCAGGTCATTTGAATTAATATGGGAAGCATGTAATACATATAAAATTGATAATAAAACGGTTAAAGAATTCACATGGAGGGTACTCGGGTACTTAGTGTCTAATACAACTTAAAATGTTGTTCAAGTTCAATCAAGTTCAATCATTCTATTATTAACATATACATGTATATAATTGACATAGGCCCATGGGAAGACAAGCTCGAAAAACTAGGCCTAGACAAAGATACAATAAAAAATTACACTACAATACAAAGATAATTACGACGGCAAAGATACAATAATACAACAATAATATGAAAGTAGCAGCTAGCCCAGGATCCAAATATAAATATAAATATAAAAAAAGATCAATATTATTAAATATAAATTCATACTAAAAGATAGCCGAGAGGCCCACATTCACTTAGAACAACAATCCAAACAAATAACTTAGTCATATTAAAAAGACACTTAATTAAAAGTAATCCTGAACTAAATGAAATTTAAGATTCCTTTTTATTAAATGGATAGAAGAAAATTTATCAATAAAATCCTTGTGAGCATCCCAGCACCGGGCTATTGACACAAACGGGGTGAATTTAGATCTCTCAGTACTATACTCGTCAATGTAGATACTCTTGTTTTTTGTCGCGTGTTATAACGATGTAAATCTTGTGATCGGGAGAACAAACTTTGATTGAGGTAATATAGCGGTAATTTCTTAATGTCATAATTAAATTTGAAAATAATTGCTCCAAAAGTAAATTGTTGAGAAACTGGAAGTATATCTAAATAAGTATATAAAGATGCTGTAGAAGACTCATTTGGAAGTGAAATAGGCGATGAAATAAAAAGTTTGAGGATTCTTACTGCTTTATTTTGTAAAATCTGTATTGGTTTAATATGGCTTTTAAATGTAGATAAATATACTAGAGAACTTTTTCTACAAGATAAAGGTATGATTAAGGTATGATTAAGGTATGATTAAGGTAGATAAAGGTATGATTTTAAAGATCATATGAAAAGGAAAAGATAGTAACAATTAATTATATATATATATATATTCATAAATACATATATTTATGATATATATATATATATATATATATATATATATATATATATATATATATATATATATATATATATATATATATATATATATATATATATATATATATATATATATATATATATATATATATATATATAGAACTATTCACTAAATGAAAAATTATATTAAACTATTACGTTCTATCAGTAGTATAGTAGTGGTGAGTAGTGGTCAATTTCAAAATCTATCCTCAGCGCGGTCGATGTTGCACAGACGAAACATCTCCGAAGAATCGAAGGACGTCACTGGACTGATTTCGTTAGCAACCAGACTCTCCTGTGACGTACGAAACAAACGTCTTTCTCAACGCAGCTCGCCCAGCGTACTGTTCGGCGGTAAGGCCACCTCATTTGCATTTCACGTAACGCCTCAGAACGGGTCGCATTTGACTTCGACCCCACCCTGCACTGACAGAAGCAACCCAGAAGACGCCCCCCCACTAGGTGAAAAAACAAAGCCGATGAATTCCTCGCCCTAGCCCACACCCCAATGGATGAAGCTGCGAGCCTGGTAAATGATAAGTCAAACTGGAGCGCGATTTTTTTATCAAACTGGATAAAAAAAAATGCAATATTAGAACCGCATTGTCCAATACCACTATATAGGAAACTAACTTACTGTCCCTTGACTTTAAAAAGAAGGAAAACATATTGTTTTGACAATCAAGAAAAGTGGCTGCAAATATGATATTCTATATCAACAGCAGGCTTGTTTTTCCGTTTTTTTTCTCCTCAGCTATCTTGGCATTGAAAAATCATAGAGAGCTGTATAAAATCTCATTTTAAAGGAAATTGGTATATTTAGTGCCTTTTGTAATTAAAAATTAAATTATTTTTAAAACAGAATCAATTTGGACAAAAAACTGCATTTTCGTGTACAAGCTTGATGAAAAGCGTTATAATCGTTTAGGTTATAACCATATCTGACGTAATCTAAGTATGAAGCCAAATCTTCTTGCCTAATAACCCTACCTTTATTTATCTGCAATCTCGGCGAAGCTTTTTTGTCTTACATTAAAAGATGATCATTGAAAATTATATCCTGGAACCAAATTATTTTGTCTTAACCCATGAATTACATTTCTCTATATTGTTATCGTATATTCCCCCCCCCCCCAAAAAAAAGATTATTTTTATTTGAGATTTCAGTTCAGAATCACTAAGAACATTATGTAAACTGCAAAAATATTTATGGTGTCTGACCAATAATACTAATTTTTCGATTAAAACTAGAAAAATACCTGAAAATTTGTAGTTTTTTTGTCATCTGGAAGCAAAGATTTTTTTCGGCTTAGGCCATTGTCCTATATTTTCAAAGAAAAGATTCTTTTTTTTTTATTTTAGTTTTCAGTTCAGATTCAATAAAGTTATTATGTAAACTGCAAAAATATGTGAGGTGTCAAACTAAGAATACCAATTTTTTAATTCAAAAAAGGAAAACACCTGAAAATTTTAAGATTAGTTTTATTTTTTGTTTCCTGGAAGCAAAATTTTTTTTGGATCAACCCGCATATTATCTCTCTATTGTTTTTTTTTATATTTCAAAGAAAAAAAAATTTTTTTTTTTCATTTTTCAGTTCAGAATCGCTAAAGTTATTATGTAAACTGCAAAAATATTTATGGTGTCTAACCAATAATACTAATTTTCTAATTCAAACTAGAGAAACTCCTAATCAAAAATTAGTTTTGTTTTTTGTAAGGTGTTAGCTACTCAGTACGTGATTTCATGGATTTAATAATTTTAAACTTTGAAAAATTATGACCTCAGGTGAACGAGAAAACAGAAAAAAATATCAGACTCGAGAAATCCAAACATCTACTTTAAGAAATCCGGGTTGCAACGGTAGCTAACAACCTACTAGGAGACGAACACGTCTAACGTTAAAAAATATAATAGCCCATAACTCCTAAAAACAGAGTCAGATCAAAACAAAAAGTACACCATTAGAACCGCTTTGTCCGAAACCCCTATATAAAAAATTTGGTGTCCCTTGAGTTGAAACGCAAGATTTATATTGGCTTGAAAATCAAGAAAAGTGGCAGCTACTGCAGCATTCTGCCTAAACAGCATCTTTTTTTCCGCCTCAGCTAGCTCGGCACTGGAAAATCTTAGAGAGCTGTTTAATGGCCAATTGGAAAGGAAATTGATTTATTTAAAAACTGTCATAATTAACAGAAATAAGTTGAAATAAAGATAATTTTCTTACGAAAAACTGTATTTTTCTGTATTTTGTATACATCTACTTATCTCCTGGAACCAAACTTTTTTGGCTCAACTCCTAAAGTATTTATCTATGGAGCGTTGTACTTTATTTCCGTAAGAAAATAATTTCTTTATTTTAGTTTTCAGTTCAGGATTTTTAAAGTTATGATGTAAACTGCAAAAATGTTTATGATGTCTGAGCAATAATTTTAGTTTTTTAATTAAAACTAGAAAAATACCTGAAAATTTTAAAATTAGTTTTGTTATTGCTAAGTTGTAACTATTCGTTTCAGTCTTTTTTTCTTCTCAGCTAGCTTGGCACTGGAAAATAATAAAGAGCTGTTTAATGGCTCGATTGAAAAGAAATTGATTTATTTAAAAACCTATAATAATCAACAAAAATAATTTCAAAAACAAAATCATTTCTAACAAAAACTGCATTTTTATATAGCTTTGTAGTACCAAATGCTATTAACATCTGCTTGCCTCCTGGAACCAAACTTTTTTGGCTAAACTCCTAAAGTGCTTATCTCTAAAACGTTGCGCTTTACTTCCGTAAAAAATTCATATTTTTTATTTTAGTTCTCAGTTCAGGATTACTAAAGTTATTATCTAAACTAAAAAAATATTTATTGTGTCTGAGCAATAATTTTAATTTTTTAATTGAAGCAAGAAAAATACTTGAAATTTTTAAAATTAAGTTTAACTCATTTTGACAAGTCACATGGTTATAACTTATATACGACTATAACGTCATTCATCAAGCTTGCACGAGAAAATGCTGTTTTTTTGTTAAAATTAATTCTATTTTAAAAACTGTTTTATTTTTGATTACAAAAGACATTAGATGCAGCATTTTCCTTTTAAATGAGCCATTATAAAGCTCTCTATGATTTTTTATTCCCTAGCTAAGTGAGGAGGAAAAAAACGGCGAGAAAAAATATGCTGTATATGGAGGATATCGTGGTTTCAGTCATTTTTCTTGATTTTAAAGTCAATATATTTTCCTTGTTGTTCAAGCCCAGGGACGGCAAGTTTGACATATAGAGGTTTTGGACAAGACGGTTCAAATTGTGTATTTCTTGTTCTGACCTGACTCTTGGGTTATTAAGTTAGAGATTACTTTAGTTTTTACTATGGGGCGTGATCGTCTCTTACTAGGTTGCTAGCTACCGCTGCAACCCGGATACACTCTTTATGGTCTAGTGTTTAGAATAACCGCAGATATTGTCATGCTTTATAAATCCTCAGAAAATTTCATTGTCTTGGACATTTTTCTAGCTTTTTGCTTTAGCTGTTGGGATTTATTTACAGTTAAATGTAACCTCGTATTACGTCATTTATACACCAAAGACCTCTTTTTTTCCTGTTGCATCACTTTTCATTCTTTACTATAACATATTTAAAACTAGAATAGCCCCTAGCTCCAAAAAATAGTTAGATCAAAACCAAAAGTACACTATTAGATCTGCCTTGTCCAAAACTCCTATACAGGACTCACTGTAATTAACAAAATAAACCTGATTACAAACAGGAAAAAGCCTACGGATTTTTCTCCTTTGAAATAGAAAGAGACATACCTCAAACAATCAAGGAGACAACTAAGTCCAATGTATACAATGATTTGTTATTCCAATGATTGTATTGTATTGTTGTTTAAATATAACAATGAAAAATTCTATTTTGAAGATTTTACAGAAACCTTCCAAAAAAAGTAAATTTCAAAAAGGAGAAGAAATGAATTTACAAAATTTATCAACTATCGAAATAAAAATTTTAAATACACTCCAAGAGTGGAAGACAAGTCTGCAGTGCTTTAGCTTTTCAATGTAACCTTTAGTGGTATTTCAAAGTGTTTTTTGGAAGTTTATTTGATTTTGAAGGATTAATGGCCAGTGAAACTCCAGAAAAGCTCAATTTTGAGCATAGAATAAGACTGAAAAATAGCCAACAATTTTAAAATGAGGTGACAGATTAATTGATGACATAATTTGGATTTTCCAAGGGAATCGATATCTTAGATTTAAGGATAGAAAAAATCATAGCTCACATAGAATCTCTTTCTAAAAATGTTAAACTTAAGCAGTTGCACAGCATTGAAAGTAAGATGCCCTCCTTGGACTTATTCCAATTCCTGACAATCAGTGGAAACTATCTACTAAAGAAAAAGAAGATTTAAAAAGCATTGAAAGACCTGATGATGTTTGGCATTTTCTAGTTTTCTATGGCTCTCATTTTGTACCTCACACAGCCGTATACCATTTTGGAGGACTACAATTTATTCATGTGATTGAATTGTTGAATGAAGAAACACAGGAAATGAAAAGGTCAGAATATGCCAAAACAAAGCCAATCATAAAAGTGAAACCAGATCCATCAATTTCTGTAGAAGAAGAAATCGAAATAGAAGTGAAAAAGTCAACTTTAAGAATGAAAAACAAAGTCATCTCCCATTCAGAAAGTGTGTTGTATTCTGATTGTAATAATATGAATAAGGAAGGTTAAAAAATCAAATATCTTTGAAAAGACTACATTGTGAAAAGACTTCAAAAATGAAGTTTCTTGTAAAAAGTGATTCTATTTTTAATCTTTTTTTTTGTTTTTAGATTAAAAAGGCACTTGAACTTTTAATTTCTGTTCAAATAAGCCCTCTTGCAAAATTTTAGGACCTCTGGGTCGATACGATCACCCGTGGTAAAAAAAAAAAACAGGAAAACAAATAAACATGCATCTGTGATCTTTTTTCTGGCAAAATATACAAAATTGCACATTTTTCCAAAAAGGAGCCTGATACCTCTACGGTATGGTTCTCTGATACGCTGTATCTGATAGTGTGATTTTCATTAAGATTCTATGACTTTTAGGGGATGTTTGTTTCTCTTTTTGAAAATAAGGTATATTTTCTCAGGTTCGAAACTTTTGATGGATATGATTAAACTTGATGATTCCATGAGAATTATATAATTTGTATGCGTAGGAAAGAAATCAAAACCAAAAGTACACTATTAGATCCGCCTTGTCCAAACCCCTATACAGGACTCACTGTAATTAACAAAATAAACCTGATTACAAACAGGAAAAAGCCTACGGATTTTTCTCCTTTGAAATAGAAAGAGACGAACCTCAAACAATCAAGTAGATAACTTAGTCCAATGTATAAAATGATTTGTTATTCCAATGATTGTCTTGTATTGTTGTTTAAATATAACAATGAAAAATTCTATTTTGAAGATTTTACAGAAACATTCCAAAAAAAGTAAATTTCAATGGAGAAGAAATGAATTTACAAAATTTATCAACAATCGAAATAAAAATTTAAAATTCACTCCAAGAGTGGAAGACAAGTCTGAAGCACTTTAGCTTTTCAATGTTACCTTTAGTGGTATTTCAAAGTGTTTTTTGGAATTTCATTTGAATTTAAAGGATTAACGGCCAGTGAAACTCCAGAAAAGCTCAATTTTGAGCATAGAATAAGACTGGAAAATAGCCAACAATTTAAAAATGAGGTGACAGATTAATTGATGACCAAATTTGGATTTTCCAAGGGAATCGATATCTTAGATTTAAGGATAGAAAAAATCATAGCTCACACAGAATCTCTTTCTACAAATGTTAAACTTAAGCAGTTGCACAGCATTGAAAGTAAGATGCCCTCCTTGGACTTATTCCAATTCCTGACAATCAGTGGAAACTATCTACCAAAGCAAAAGAAGATTTAAAAAGCATTGAAAGACCTGATGATGCTTGGAATTTTCTAGTTTTCTATGCCTCTTATTTTGTACCTCAAACAGCCGTATACCATTTTGGAGGACTACAATTTATTCATGTGATTGAATTGTTGAATGAAGAAAAACAGGAAATGAAAAGGTCAGAATATGCCAAAACAAAGCCAAGCATAAAAGTGAAACCAGATCCATCAATTTCTGTAGAAGGAGAAATCGAAAGAGAAGTGAAAAAGTCAACTTTAAGAATGAAAAACAAAGTCATCTCCCATTCCAAAAGTGTGTTGTATTCTGATTGGAATAATATGAATAAGGAAGGTTAAAAAAATCAAATATCTTGGAAAAGACGACATGGTGAAAAGACATCAAAAATGAAGTTTCTTGTAAAAAGCGATTCTATTTCTAATCTTTTTATGTATTTTTAGATTAAAAAGGCAATTGAACTTTTAATTTCTGTTCAAATAAGCCCTCTCGCAAAATTCTAGGACCTCTGAATGGATACGATCAACCGTGGTAAAAAAAACATGAAAACAAATAAACATGCATCTGTGATCTTTTTTCTGGCAAAATATACAAAATTGCACATTTTTCCAAAAAGGAGCCTGAAACCTCTACAGTAAGGTTCTCTGATACGCTGTATCGGATGGTGTGATTTTCATTAAGATAGAATGACTTTTAGGGGATGTTTTTTCCTCTTTTTGAAAATAAGGCATATTTTCTCAGGTTCGAAACTTTTGATGGATATGATTAAACTTGATGAAACTTGTACATTTAAAACCAGCATAAAAATTCAGTTCTTTTGAAGTATCTATTGATATTAAAATTCCGTTTGTACTATACAGTTCGTTACCACGAACCGTATGATTAAACTAAATTTCATTAATAAGATATTTTAGTATATCCAACATGTTCTAGTAGTTGGGATAGCTGGCTCTCACCCAGTTGGCTCGAGTTCGATTCCCAAAGTACTTAAAGGTATTACGACAAAGCTTCTTTGCTGGTTTGTGACATTAATTTTTTTCTAAGGGGCCCCAGGATGGCCGGGAAAACACGCGAAGAACCAGCTTCCAAGTTATTTCGGCAACTTAGTCTCTAACTTCATTCAATTTTGAAGCTTGACGTTTTTTGTTGTTACTCGATGGGAAAGCCTTGGTAATGAAAGAGGTAACTCCTAAACATTCTGCAATAAAGTTGTTTCATGAATATGTATTTATTGTTTGATATGTCAGTTGAGAAGACAGTGAGATAATCAAACGTACGGGTTTTATATATATAAAAAAATTTACATGGTTACAAATTTCATGAGAATTATATAATTTGTGTGCGTAGGAAAGAAAAATTTATAAAAATTAAACCAACCTTAGGTCAAAGCTAATATCCAAAGCACCCCTTTTCGTATCTTTTCATTGGATTCGCTCGCTCAGATGGGAAGTGCGATATAATAGGCCTACAGGAAAGGAAAATTTACATATTTTGGTTGCTTTACCAAGCCTATTCTTAGTGTAAAAGAGAGAAAGAGAGAAACGAGTGAGAAGAGGAATATGATCTAAGGACATGTAATGAACCAGGTACAATTAAATTTGAATTAGAATAGAGTGGGAGCTCCAAAATTAAGAATCAAAATACCGTAGATTCTACTAAACCTAGTATTCCTAGGTAGGACAGGGCCAATGGAGTTGAGGGGTTTTTAAAAAGAGTATTAGTAAATACAATTTTTATCTTATATTGTCGTCAGTTTTGAGTTAGTTAAAAAGCCAGGGCTGTTTTATTTTCTAAGGGAAAAATTCAGAAGTTGATTTTGGGATTCATTATATTTCTTAACTGGAATTTAGAAAAATCATAGAGTTGTTTTGGGAAATGCAGTGAGAAATATGTCTTGACTTTGAAAATCCTCGTTTTTTTATATAAAAATGGTTTTATGCATAGATAAACTTATTAGTATGATAAATATCTGTTCGATGTATGCTATTTTTTTTAACCAGAGCACTGTATTTGTTACTTAGGTGTAAGGACTGCGAATTCTCTGCGAACAAGATTGCAAGTATGACTGAATACAGTGATATTACAATTTGTTTAACCTAATAAAATCTTTATCAGTGATGAATGATCAAAAACTTCCATTTGGAGCCATGAAAGAAATATTAAAAAATGTCTGAAGAAATCTAGAATTCGGATCAATCCTGCAAGACCCGTAAAGAGACCAATTATACAACATTTTGTGTGGATATTTTTTTTACTTTAATGTAATAACAAGTTTCTAAAGACCTAAATTCGAAGAATCATGGAAACCATTTATAAAGCAATTCTTAGAGTGTTTAGGCAATTCCTCTCGTGCAGTAATTATTTCAAGTTCTTGTCTTGTGTTTATTTACAAACATAACTATAAACTTTGTATAATAAATGCATAGCAGTAGTATATAAAATACAGGAGCTTGAGTATTAATCAATCCAATCTACCCACTTTTCAATTGAATTCACAATATTTTAAATAAAAATTTCCGACATTTTTACAATTACCCGTCATGAGCTTAATATCAAAACAGGTTTTGTGAAAAAAGAATTTTTGATGTAATTAAAAAATAGTTTAATTATATTCCATTCTTCCTAAACTACTTGATTTAACTTGACTTACGGCTCCTGCTGAGGGTTCGGCGTAGAGAACAATGAGACCAGGCGCTGAGATACATTCACATTAGTTTCTTCAATTTCTGTATATTCATATTTGATTGTATAATCATCAATAATAGGGTTTCCAAATATTTCCCAATAAGGAGCAACAACTTGATTTGCTACCATTTAAATACAAAAAAAAATATTAAATAAACTTAAAAAGATTATCAAACAATGGAGGCGGATTTTCGATTATCACTGAGGGTGTAAACAAGAGCATTACCGGGAATGTGGTTTAAGTTTCTTCCCTATAAGCATTTCATCCAATAAGCATTTCCTCTGTTCATCAAGATAATTATTGAAATATCTATTTTTATTTGCGTAAATACCTTTTAGATATCTCGCATAATTAAACTCTCTTTGATTATAATCTCTCTAATCTTTCCCACATTCAATACTTCTATTTTGTAATAATTGTACAATAATACAATAAGATCCTGACAACAGAAAAGTATAAAAAGAAGATATTGCCCAAGGCTGATTTTAGGAAAATACCAAAAGAAGCTAAAGAAGAATCTTGGAAGCAATTTGTTGAGGATTTCAGCTTCAGAGATCCATTTAGAATCTCCAAAAAATACACCAGCCAATAACTTCTCAAAATAGTGTCAGATCAAAGCAAGAAGTACTCTATTAGAACCGCCTTGTTCGAGACCCCTATATAGAGTACTTACCGTCCTTTGAATTGAATGACAAGGAAAATCTATTGGCTTGAAAACAAGATAAGCTGATTGAACCACAATACCCGCAGAAATGGCATCTTTTTTTCGGTCTGTTCCACTCAGATAGCAGGGCACTGAAACAACATAGAGATATGTTTAATGGCTCATTTTAAAGGAACTTGATATGGTAAAAACCTTTTGTAATTAAAAAAAATATTTTAAAAATATGATAAATTTTTATTTATCATATACCTATATTGCCAGTATTCTTTATAGAGTAAATACTGTCCTTTGAAATGAATGACGAGGAAAACTATTGGCTTGAAAACAAGATAAGTTGATTGAACCACAATATCTGCATAAACGGCGTCTTTTTTTGGTCTGTTCCACTCAGATAGCAGGGCACTGTAACATCATAGGGATATGTTTAATGGTTCATTTTAAAGGAACTTGATTTGGTTAAAAATCTATTGTAATTTAAAAGATGATTTTGAAAATATAATAAGATTTTCTACGAGAAATTGCATTTTTTATGAAGAAAATTGATGAATGACGTCAACATCGCAGGTTGTAATCCCTGTAGTATTTTTCTATAACTATTTAGAAGAGAATGATATTAACATCATCTTGCACAGAAAGATCAAAATAAGACTTTTTAAATAATAAAAAACATGTAGATATAGTTGTTTAAAATGCAATATCTTCTTTAGGGTTTTCAGACAAATCCGTTTTGTCAATCGAAACTAGAATAATTCCGGAAAATTGAAAATGAAATAATTTTAATTCATGTCTCAGTTCAAAGTTATAACTGTGTTCTGAAACCAAACTTTTTTTCGGCTCAACTCCAAAAGTGAGCATCTCTATAACGTTGTGCTAAATTTTGTTACAAAAAATTCAACACAAATCTTACTTTAGTTTTCAGTTCAGAATCACCAAGATTATAATGTATTCTGCAGAAATATTTATAGTGTTTGGGTAATAATTTAAATTTTTTAATTCAAACGAGAAAAATACCTGAGAATTTCTAAATTAATATGTTTTTTTGGTAACTCATAACTACTCAAAACGTAAGGGTTTTGAGTAGAGCGAGACGTGTACTTTTGAATGAACTGTAGACTATTTGCAGGCTTATTCACTTTATTATGTTGCTACAAATGATTTTAGCTGTCAATTGTGTTTTCCTTACTACAGAAAGTTTTAAACCATCGCACACAATTAACTGGGCTGTTTTGGTTGATACTTCAAGATTCTGGTTCAACTAAAGACACGTTGCTAATATTTTATCCGTCTATAGAAGTGTAAAACGTCTTGGTATACCTGACACTCAGATTATTCTGATGATGGCTGATGACATGGCTTGTAATGCTCGTAATCCAAGACCTGCCTCTGTCTTTAACAATGCAAAACAACATATCGATGTTTATGGAGAAGAAATAGAAGTTGATTACCGTGGGTACGAGGTTACTGTTGAAAATTTTGTTCGATTGTTAACTGGACGGCTTCCTGCTGGAGCTCCGAAATCGAAACAATTGTTGACAGATGAGGGGAGTAACATATTGATTTATATGACTGGTCATGGTGGAGATGGTTTTCTTACTACTGGCGTGTTGCCTTTGACGTTGGACTGAGATTGTGCAGCATAATGTTAAGATGCAGTGTCATCAGTTTTGCTGTCTATAGAGGACTATGAAAATGGCTAAGCGTAAGAACAACATAAAATAAAAAAGAATCGCTTCTCGTTTGATCTGCGGCTAGAAGAAAGCAAGCTGCAGTAAAACAGAATTCAAGCGCCACATCACCCAACAACACAACATTTGGCGGTATGTTGATTACATATAGGGAAAAGGGGTGCGAGCTCATAAGAAGCAGAATTTCTTCAGCACAAAGATTTGAGATAAAAATTTCAGGCGAAAAACAAACTTCTTAAATTTATGACACAGAAGATTCATCTCCCCCGTATTTGTCTTACTCTTTGTCTGAAGTTTGAGGGGATCACTGTCAAGTTTTTTTTCAAATCTCAATAATGTTTCTTTAGGAGAATCAACTTCAACAGGCCTAACTGAGCCAAAGAATTCTGTAACTCTGAATTCACGAAGATCACGTTGGTAAAGGTCAGATCTTATTCCAACTGTTGAAATACAATGCCTTTTCGGGCACACTTGAAGAAAGTCCGACAAACGTCTGTCGCTGTCTCGAGAAACGCTTTCGAGGAATTCCAGGGCAAAATATGTGTACCGATCAATAATATATACACCAATATCTGGGTCTACGTGATGCGATAATGAATCTTCTCCTACGAGGCTGCTACATATGGCCAGTATATTTGGTGAATAGAACTTTTGGAACATAGAGGCCGCTTGGCACGTGTCAACGATGAACAGTATTTCGTTGTATCTTCTTTTTTGCCACATCTGTTCAAATGC
>NC_142809.1:47012981-47073129 GCF_049724085.1 Artemia sp. Qi Xiang Cuo | reverse complement strand
ATATGATAGCAACGGATAACGGAAATAATTTATTGTTTTTATAATGATTGATTCTTTTTCAGATTAAAAAGAACAGTGAATATGAAAAAACACAATATATATAATGCGGTGAAGATTATTCTAGATAATAGAAACAATTAAAACAGCCACTAATCCAGTGGTGGATTACTTGTCATTAAACATTAAATCAGTTAATTTTCTAGGTTAACTACAGTAATAACATCAACGTTCAAAGTCATTTTAAGCTTAGCTTAAAAATTTTCACATTAAAAATTGATCCGAAAAAAAAAATATGAAATATTGGCCAGAAGATTCAGAACAGTGGAAGCCAGAAAATAGGCTAACTCATTTCGTAAATTATTCATATTTATCAATAATTAAGAGATATAAATATATCTTTTAATTAAAAAGTGAACATTCTATCGATACTTCAGTGGCGACGGCTCTAAAGACTCGTTTTGAACCCCACCAGAGTTCCGAGAAATAATTTTATATAGTCATAGGAATATAATTCGCTTTTAACTTTTTGTTGATTCCAACACCCAATTTGTTATCACTTTTCAACTTCAACTATAGAAACGAAATCTGAAAATGGACTAACAGCATAATATTTGAGCACATACAAGAATCGTAGCACTTGGGCTGTGGCTCATTGTGACGTGAATTCTATAAGTTTAAAAGGGATAGAAAAAAAAGAAAAAAAATATGCATTTTTGGCAGCTTGCCCATGAACATTTTTTTTTTTAGTAAAGTGTTAATCATGTTTTAGCCTTGAGAAGGTCTGGGAGTTGACAGCCTTAAACATGTTAATTTTCACTGGTTTTGAGTTCGACTCGGTCATGCATTATAATTTCTTTTCGGTTTGTGGTTCACTTATTTATTTATTGCTTTTTTTGGCAATTTAGTGTATAAAGTAACTGATTTTGATTTGCTTAATGCATGTATTAGAAATCAATGGTCTAGTTTAGCACACCCGTATGAAGACTTACGAAATTGTAGACCAATCAAATTGTTTTTCTCTTGAAAAATTGTTCCCTTAACAATGAGGGCTAAGATTTTAATTCAATATTATATTTTAGGCAAAATATAAGCAAACAAGAAAAGGATATTTATTTGAAAGAGAAATGGGCCATAGTCACAGCAACTGCTTTATAAATAAGATATTTAAACTACCTTAAACAGTTTTAAAAATATGATCTTTTCGCTTGCATTGCTTATATACAAATTCACTGTTAGGATCTTTGAAAGCAAAGGGTTAAATTGATGGACTTCTCCTTGTATGTTGGTTCTGTCACTGCAATATCTGTCACTATTCACATGTACAACAGCCAGCTATCTTCGTGAAACCAGAAAATGACTGTATTAAAAACTTAGAATGATAAATGAACTTTATTATATTATTGTAACATAATTTTACGATAAGCTTCGGAAGGGACTATTCGTTTATGTTTGTTATTTGTACTATTTCCTTGGATATTTTGCAAAACTTTGTCCGTAAATATGGGTACAGTTTTAAAATAATGTTTTAAATAGGATCAATATCCATGATACCTGTATCTCTACTATTTGATAAATCTGTGAAAATATGTTTTCTATTATGTCTTGATTGATTACCTTGATTACCTATATCTCTACTATTTAATAAATCTGTGAAAATGTGTTTTCTATTATGCCAATTGAGTGAAAATTAAATAATTGAAAATTTATGTTGCTACCTCGAACTTCACTAAATGCACAGGACGAAAAAAAAAACATTCAGCTTAAGCTGAAGGAAAATTTTTAAGTTTTTTAAAGTTCAGAGCACTCTTTTTTTTTAATTCCAGGGCTAATAAAATGTTCCAAAATTTTTTGGTTTTTTGACTGATGTAAAATTTAAGGGCTGACCAAGGAATGATTCATACTTCACTTGCAAACATGCTAGCTGCTTTATCTTTTCCAGAATTTGGAAAGTTACTAAATGTTATCATTGAATTAAAATGAGTGGCAATATTGTGTATTAACAAAGTCAGCTTAAATTTCAAACAAGAATTGGCATGTAAGGTAACAAAATATACATATTTTAAATTTTAGAGTCCAGGAAATGTGACTTAATTTTTATTATTTTTTTCATGCTTATTTCGTCTTTTATTTATTATTTCATTTGGGGTTTATGTTATTTGTTTGAATGACAAGCATTGACATTTGTATTGTCATGGGGTTTATCTAAGGCTTTTAAGACCTGTAATTGGTGTTTTTTCTGGATTTCTTCAAAGAAAATCTTTTAATATATTAGAACGGTCTTTTAAAAATAGAGTTTTATTCACAGGCTTAAAGCCTATATGCTTTCTCGTCAGTTTCTCTGTACTATTTTTTACGGTTTGTTGTCAAATTGGCGATTTTTAATCTAAACGTAAAATAAATTTTTTTGGAAAGCGGAAATTAGTGTAAATAATCAGTGTACACGATAACTGATAAACGCTTTCAATCTTTTGACCTTCGAATATTGTCTTTTTGCTTCCATTAAGACACGGCTTTTATATTTGATTGTCGACTCATGGCCACCATTTTCTATATTTTGTTATACGGCTTCAATACCGTCTGCTGATGAGTTAGTTGTAAGCAGATTTTTTTTTGAAAAGGTCTGGTAATTTAAGTACTAGTGCTTTCAGTAATTCTTTCTTATGGTTTTTAACACTTTCTATTGCCTCTGATGGATTTTTAAATTGACTCTATTTTCTAAAAGGTTTGTTGAAGCTTGAGCTTTTGCAGTGTAGTTCTTGATATAGCGCCTGAGATACCTTAATAGCTTGCATAGTCATATTCTGCTGTTCTGATCCTTTGGTAGATTTTAGTTTAACTATCCTCTTAATATTGTAGATGTAGTAATGTGGTAGTAGCAATGATTGCAGTGTGTCTGTAGTCGTAGTAGTAGCAGCAGCATACAAATATTGTACATTTGATCTTCTTCCGTGTTATTTCCAGTAAATTCCAAATTAGTGTTCTCGGTCGTTCCTGAGTCACTTCTTTTTGACAATCTATATTGAGTTAACGTGTTTTGATTTAGTTCAACACTTCTCATTATAATCTTAAAGGCTCTCATTTAGAGAATTATTGAGAGTGAAAAATTTCACCTTCGCATTTTCTGAAGGGTTTTATTGAATAGAAGATGTCTGCAATGATTCGTTTGTTGGATTGTTATGGCAAATTTTGACAGAGGTTCTGCTCAGGCTATACCACTATATCGTTTGCAAAACTCTTAAGATTATCATTACTTCGAGGTCATTTAAAATTTGTGTTTTTCCATGTTTCAACTTAACAAACGAAACGGCTTAGTTTTCTTGCAGGTCATTTTGGAGATTTTTTTTTTGGAAAGAAATAAAGTTTGTGTAGCTTAAGCATTTCAAAATTTGTAAAAATTATGACATTTGTTGCACTTATTCTCCATCTACAATTAAACATTTGTCCAGTGATATTTTCATTTGTTTTGCTGCTTATCTTATCTTCTTTTGGCTAACGTTTCTACTTTCATCAAAATGACTATAAATGTTGTCATAATATGAATATAATATAATTAGTATAATGACAATAATTTATAATTAGTAAATGAAAAGGAATGACCTAATAAAAGCTGTGTAGCGATAAAAAAAAAGGACTGTGGAAGTTGTGGTAATAAAGATTGACCGCGTCAAATGTAATATTATTCTTTAAAGCTGTGAACTTACACCTTATAAGTTTTCCGATAGAGCCACTTATAGCGCTAAAGACTGTGCCATATGTAATATTATTGTTTTAAATCTGTGGCGATCAAGATGTGCCAAATGTGGCAATGAATTTTGGGGCCAGAAATGTAATATTATGATTTAAAGCGGTGTACCTATCGCGCAAATCGCTGAAAGCAAGAAAACAAAATGTGTAGCTATAGTAGGTTAGAACTTTTCCAACTATCAATTTGGGAGCGTAACCTCGCTTCCTCGGGTTAACACCGTGTCGATTACCTCTAATGTTAGGTAGAAATCAGATTCCTGGGAGTGTTACCAATGGAGGCATACGAACTAGTTACCTGCAGTGCGATTAGATACAGATATAGAAATAAAACAAACACAAATAGAAAAGCAATAGTTTTATTGAGACTTACATTTAGGTGTACAACAGTGCTTCACTTCAACTGACGACAATAGTGGCTGAGATAAGAATAATGACCAAATCTCTACAATGACTGTGTCATAATGATAATTCTGACAAAACGAATGTCCAATAATAGTTCTGAAAAAATGAATCGAAAAGATTATGACAACTGAATGCCAATAATAATAATTCTGATCTACGAATGCACTCATCGATATGCCTCCATAATAATAATAATGATAATGACTGAATTGCAATGCCTGAATGCCAATAATAATAATCCTGATCAACGAAAGCCTCGAAAAAACAGTTTTTTTCACTATATCACACAAATATATGCTCGTAGCTTCTGCGCTCTACTAGCTTTTTCACGATTGGCTCAAGTCCTGTGGAGGGGCCGCTACCTTGTAATTATGTTCGCAAACTCACTTCATTATGCTAACAGTTCATCCAATAATTTGTTTTAAATATTTTCGATGATTTAAACATTGATACTGCTCTTATAACTTAATCTTCCTGAGAAACTTTGTATCTAGCATTTTTTTATTAACAAATATCTTAGCGAAATTCACAACCGAATAGCGTCGTTGTTTGGCTGAGGCTAAAACGCAGTTTCTCTTTTTGCTGATTAAGAATTTAGACTCTTGGAAACGGGATATGAACTTAATTAGAGGAAGTTTAATTTATGTCGGAATTATCTTTAGAAAGAATGAGCCAACTCACGATATTCTAGGACTACTGGATTGATCCGATCATCCCTGGAAAAAAAATAAATAAACACGTATCCGTGATCTTTGTTCTGAAAAAAAAATACAAATTTCCGCATTTTTGCAGTTAGGAGCTTGAAACCCTTACAGTAGGGGTTTCTGTTACGCTGCATCTGATGGTTTGACATTCATTAAGATTCTAGCGCTTTTAGAGAGTTATTTTTCTCCTTTTTTCTAAAATAAGCCAAATTTTCTCAGGCTCATAACTTTTGATGGGTAGAAATCCGATTCTTTTGATGTATATACTGGTACCAAAATTAGATCCGTTTTTAGAGTTTCGGTTACAATTGAGCGTTTTTTTTTGGTTTTCCGTTCTATTAAATCCGTTTTGCAGAGTTTCGGTTACTATTCAGCCGGGTCGCTCCTTACTTACAGTTCGTTACCACGAACTGTTTGATGTAAGAGTAAGTATTAATACCCACTTTGACTCCTAGAGTTTAAGCATACAAAAATACTACATACAAATATAAATCACTCTTCATGTTTTGGAGAACCGACTCCAACTACTTTAATTTTAAAGATAAAGCCACATAATCTTTTATTTAAAAAAATGTAAGTCAAAAACTGATTTTGCTTTTTTAATTGCTTAAAATCTCATACAAAGGAACCAATCAGGTTTTGAATTTTCTACAGTCGCTAAAAATTTGACGGCAGTAAATAAAACAAGATTAGAAAGAGGTTTATTTATCCCCTCCCCTAGTTTGAACATACGTTTAAGGAATGATGGAACGGACTTACAATGTCATAACAATAAACCAATAGAGTTAAAGCACACTTTTTAACAAGGAAGTAAGTGACTGTAATCTCTTTATTTCTCTGTGGTGATTGGCTTACGATTTCATAACAATAAATAGATGGAATTAAAGCACACATTTTAACAAGGAAATAAGTGCCTGTTTTGACTGTCTCTCTTTTTCGGTGTGGTACGGCCTTTTGTCTCATAAAATCAATAAATAAAATAAAACTAAAATCCCTGAACAACACTAATAATGAGCCGAACCTGAAATTATTGTTGACATGGCCGGAATTTTGGTAGAGGCGTTGATGGCCGCTATTCTAGTAGATCTCAAAAAGGTTGAGCCTAAAGCAGGGGGTGGAGTTTTGACAAGTTTCTCAATTAAAATATTGTGGTTAACAAGGTCGAATGCTTTCTGAAGGTCGATGGAAATTAAATTTAGCCAGGAATTAGGCTTTTCAAGGGTTTTCCCGATGTGATCAATAAGAGAAACGAGGAAATGGGAAGTAGAGGTGGATTTTAGGTTCCCAAGTTGTTTCAAGTCAGTAAGAGGTATGATTTTTTTTCTTTAGCCAATCTGCAAGTAATCCCTCATTAAGTTTCGAGAAAATAGGAGTAAGAGTTATAGGTCGGACGCCGTTAAAACCAGGCTTTCCGTTTTTCTTTTTCAAAGGGGTTATGAAACCCTGTTTTCAAATTGTAGGAATTTGCCCAGACTCAGTAATCTTGTTAAACAGAAAAGACAAGGGCAAAATATAAATAGTATAATACTTACTATTTTAGCTGTAATTTCTAGTAGCTGTTGGGATATTAATTCTAGAGCGTAGGGGTAGTGGTTGCGAAGTTAGTGACAAGTAAATAGGAAAATGGTCTGACAGATCCGAAAATATTATATTTGAGGACAGGTCATTTCCCAGGGAAGTAGAAACAGAAATGTTGTCAATTAATGTTGAAGTTGATCTCACAGAATCAACACTACTAGGGAAAAAAATTGTGGGTAGAAGACCACTCGTTGTTACCGATTCAAAAAAAGTGTCAGATTCAATATTTTTACCAACATTGAGTAGGTTGCAATTAAAGTCCCCAAGAACTATTGCCTTTTTATGGGGTAGGTTAATAAATTAGAAAAATCATCAAATAGATTACAAAAACATGAGGCCAGAAATTGAAGATTATAAAATAAGGAGAGTATACAGGAATTTTGGCCAATAACTATGTTAACAATTATTGAATAAATACATCCGAGATTTATTTGTGTAGAGAAAACAGATTCGCACCCTGATAGCCTGGTAAAATTCACATTCGAGCGACTGTAAAGTGAGATACCACCGGAACACTTTGTCAATCACCTGGGCAAATGGATTATTTGGTAACCAAGGAGTATGAAATAACTAGTGTCATCATTATCGGAAAGCTAAGTCTCTGTTAATCTTATTACATCAAAAGGGCAGACAGCATTAAATGAAATTAAATCTTTAAACTTGAGCCACTTATCTCGGGTGCTTCTGATGTTGAAATAATTTTCATAATTAGATAGTTCAATATCCCCACTGGTCTTACAGGCTAACTTATATAATTTGTTTTTTTACGATATGAGGAGACAATGAGGCTATGTGACATCCAGGGGCTAATAGGGATATGTTTCCGGTTAGGTTTACGAATAGGAAAATTTGAATGGATAGTCTCACTTAGCCTTTGCGCAAAACCATTTGTGGCAGAATTTAGTTCTTGACAATTTAAGACATCGGACCAGTCAGTGGTTCTTAGGCAATCGATAAAATGGGTTAGATTTGCAGAGTTGTAATTTCTAGTAGGTGTTGGGATATTAATTCTAGAGCGTAAGGATAGTGGTTGCGAAGATAGTGACAAGTAAATAGGAAAATGGTCTGACAGATCCGAAAATATTATATTTGAGGACAAGTCATTTCCCAGGGAAGTGGATACAAAAATGTTGTCAAATAATGTTGAAGTTGATCACACAGGATCAACTCTACTGGGGGAAAAAATTTTGGGTAGAAGACCACTCGCGGTTACCGATTAAAAAAAAGTGTCAGATTCAACATTTTTACCAACATTGAGTAGGTTGCAATTAAAGTCCCCAAGAACTATTGCCTTTTTATGGGGTAGATTAATAAAATTAGAAAAATCATCAAATAGATTACAAAAACATGAGGTCGGAAATGGAGCAAGTTTCTAAAATAAGGAGAGCATATAGGAATTTTGGCCAATAACTATGTTAACAATTATTGAATAAATACATCTGAGATTTATTTGTGTAGAGAAAATAGATTCGCACTTTGATAGCCTGGTAAAATTTACATTCGAACGGATGTAAAGTGAGATACCACCGGAACACTTTGTCAATCTCCTGGGCACATGGATTATTTGGTAACCAAGGAGTAAGAAATCACTAGTGTCATCACTATCGAAAAGCCATGTCTCTGTTAATCCTATTACATCAAAAGGGCCGGCACCACTAAATGAAATTAAATCTTTAAACTTGAGCCACTTATCCCGGATGTTTCTGATGTTGAAACAAAGAACATTAAGGGAATTATTATTTACTAGTTTTGGCTTCACATTGGTAGCAAAGTCGAAAATATCAAGGTATTTACAACTAGCATTTGTTAAGGTACCAGGGGGGCTGCTTATAGGGCTGGCGTGCTGATTACTTTTTATATCGGGATAATTAAAAGCAATGTTATTAGAAAGGGATAAATTAGTTAAAAACAAAAAGTCACACATTAATTCGTCGTCAGGCATTCTGCTTGTGGCTTAATCAGCATATGTTGGCTTAAAACACTCTCAATTTCAATTTTTGCTTTGGAAACTATGATCTCGCCGAAGTGGGTTTTTGCCAGATTCTTCAGAATAATGCATTTCAACTGATAGGGTTACTCTAATTGGGAGATGAGCATAGAGGTAACTGTAAAGCTGGCTAATTTAAAGTACACGGTTGATTCATCTTCCAAAGCATTTGGAGAAACTGTGAAATCTGTCGGGAGTAATTCCAGGTAGCTTTGTCGGTCGTGATGTCTTTCCTTGCGCAGGATTTTTCGAAAGGGGGTTCTTTAGGTTTTTTGGGGGGACACTTGGTATCAAGGGGAACCATGGATTAGTTTTATCTCGGATGAGATTATTCTGAAAATTTTCAACACTAGGGGAAGCATTGGAAACTTTTAGTATCCTGGGGTCTGTTGGGGGACGGGGGACCCTTGGTGTCCTTGGGACTTGCATTCCTAAAAAAGGGATTGGAAGTTGTTGCTCTTTTGCTATTTTTAGTATATCTGCCCTTTGTTTATATTTGGGACAGTTTTCTTCATCTAGGGATTGGTGTTTGCCGTTACAATTAGAACATATTGGGTCAAATTCTCAGTTTGACTCATTATGGTCCTTGCACAGGCAAATCTTACAAATGTTGGAATCTCCTCTACAGTATTTATCTGAGTGCCCAAGCTTCAGACATTTTGTACATTGTAATGGGTTTTCTCTGTAAGGCTTGAATGATTTTTGTTGGCCAAAGAGGAACATTCTGTCAATATTAAATTGTCCTTGAAGCTCAAACAACACAGTTTTAAAGTTTGTGGTTTCAGTGGTTTTGCGACCAAAGGTATGGAAGCTAGAGACCGGAATGCATTTACCTTTTTTGTTCATCAATACTTCCATCAGGTTTGAATATAAAAACTATTTGGGGACATTGTAGAGGACTATCTTTGTTTGTATCGGACTTGGGGACCACAGATGGGCTGTGGCAACAACATCTTCAACACTTTTCAGCTCCATTACCTTCTTCACTGATGTGGGATCGTTCAAAACGATATCTAGGGATCCTGATCTGTTTATATTCATATTAAAGTTGCAACAAATGGTCTTGAAGAGGAAAATTCACAACTTAGGTAGATCACGGTTGTTAAACATGCAATTATCAGATTGGGGAACTAGTTGAATAATTACCGGGAAATCGGCTGAATTTCTTGAAGAGTTGTTCGTGGTATCGGTTTGATGTATTATTGCTGAATCTGGTGGACTTTTTGTTCTCTGTTTTCTACGCTTAGCCAAGTTTCTATCTTAAAGCCTTTTTCATCTTTTTCAGTATCAGTTGTTGAGGGTGACGGACATTGGGTGGTATCCATGTTTAGGGCGTGAATACTCTTCAGAGAGGTTGCTGGTACATACGCAGTTGTAGGGGGGGGGGGGTTCTAGCAAGGACTTTTAAAGATGGTTGAAATGGTGACTTACTCATATCCCTATCAGGGGGTTGTTTTGAAGGCTCTCAATAAGTTCAAAATAATCAACAGTAACGAGAAAAGTACCAGTAATCTGGTTTAATGTTTACTATTCAGTTGCCAAAAAATTAAATATTCACTATTTTAACAAAGTTAAATAGATTAGTGGGTCACCTTAAGTCAAAGTATTTACGAGCCTTATCAAAGACTAGAATTATTCACGTTTTATTCACAGGATAGGTTACAAAATTGCAGGTATCCAGATTATAAATAATTCACAAGAGAAGTTTTATCAAAAACTTGAATTAATCACGTTTTTGTACACAGGTTTGGTTGCGAAATTGTAGGTATCCAGATTATGAATAAATCACAGGAGAAGTGTCTGCTCTGAACTCTCAACCAAGACGATTCTCACTTCCACTAGTTTTCTAATCACATGTATCTGTGCTTCATTATCATCAATTAACCCATTAAACGTTCCAAATGACCTTAAATTAGACTTAGCGCCTCTGTAAAATTGTATTTTTTTGTTATTCAGCCTTTAACTTTTGCATTGGTTTGTCTTCTGTCATTCTGAAGAACATGACGTCGAACCTTTGTGGGTTTTTTTTTTACAGAGGATGAAACATTATCAGGTTCTTTGCTTAAGTCTATATAAACTCTAATGTCGTTATCTATAACTGTTTCATCGCTTTGACCTTTTATAAAATGTTGAACTTCGAGTTTTGCACTTGGACTTTGACTCTTTTTTCATTATGAAATACATATTTCCGAAACTTTTTCTTTCTTTTGAAACCATTTTTCTTTCTTCTTCGTTTTGGATTTTTTCAATAATTCAGACAATTTGCCAATGGCCATTACTTTAGCCGTCCTTATTGGCCTAGTTTTAAATGACTAGTTTTGACTAGTTTTAAATGGTTGTAGATTGTTTAATTGACCAGGTCGTGAAAAAAAACTTCTCTTTTTTCAAACGAATTATCAAATATTACACTTGTAAATTTTTTTTTTGGGTCTAGTCTCATTTGATAGTCCATGTTGTTTATTTTCACCGGCTGTGAATTTAAGTATTTCAGGCTGTTCTCTTGGTCTTATCATGCTTTATAGTTCAGGTGACTCCAATGAATCATCCTTTTAATTCTCATTGCTGTCATTCTCAATTTTGACACGTTTTGATTCTCGTTGTCGCTTATCTTCTAACCTAATTTTTCTTTCCTTTTCATTTTGAATTTTCATTACCTCAAACAATTTTCCTATACCTTAACTGCCCATATTGGCCTAGTCTTACATGATGGTCCAGGCTGTAGATTTTTTAATTGTTTAGGTGGTGGGGAAAACAGTTCTTTTTCTTCCAGCGAATTATTAAGAAACTTGTAGTTTTTTTTAATCTACCTTTTTGTATGTTTTTCATACTGGTATGTCTTTTCATACTAAAGTCTTTTCAAAGATATTTGATTATTGAAGCAAGTCCTTTTCTAACACAGATTGTCTACTAAGGTTCAAAATTTTTGTTTTCTTTTTGGCGGTTTTCCAATTGTTGTAATCCCTAGT
Organism: Artemia sp. Qi Xiang Cuo; assembly: GCF_049724085.1. Taxonomy (NCBI): domain Eukaryota; kingdom Metazoa; phylum Arthropoda; class Branchiopoda; order Anostraca; family Artemiidae; genus Artemia; species Artemia sp. Qi Xiang Cuo. Next base: position 47,061,748 of record NC_142809.1, on the reverse strand, counting down.
TAAAATATATACAAATATTTTTGCAATTACCAGATACTTTCTCCTTAAGCAATTTAATGTCTTTTCATCCTGCAGTCTTTTCAAAGATTAATTAAAAAACTTTTTCCGCAAAATCAGTTTTTCAAGAAGAGTAAAGAACACCATTACACAAAAAATGAGGAAAAATAAAACCTAATATTTTACGAAGCGTGAAACTACTTCAAATCAGCATCGATAAATAAATGAAACTCAAAACGAACAGAAATTACAGTAAATAACCGAGTCAAACTGAAAACGAGCAGAAGTTAACATAATTTGTGCTGAAAACCCCTATGTCTTCCCAAGGCCAGAGCACAATTTGCACTTTACTGAAAAAATATAGATATTTTTTCTTTTATAACTTTAACAAATCAAATAATATCAATATTCTGGCTACTAAGTTGCATTATTTGTATATATATTTTGTTTTAATAGAAAACCATCTATTCAAGTAAATTTCAAAAACAAACTATAAAGGCTTCAAAGATAACCCTTCCAAATCACCTATTATCTTTTGAAAAGTTTCACTTATAGGAACCCTGCCACTGATAAAATGCATATCCCGGCAGTCATCAAGAAGTCTGTTCCTATGTTGTAAAGTGATTAGGCCAAATCAGTTTTTCAAAATAACCAGGTACGTCGGGAGGATCATAATGTCTCGTCTGCCTTCTTGCCCAACACGTCATACTCAAATTCAAGAAAATACTTCAGATTCATTAGAGGTCTTAAGGGCTTATAGTTGAGCACCAAAAACGCTTCAAGAAGCAAAAGAGATTTGGATCGTAATTCACTAAGCACAGTCAAGTTTTGATTAAAATCACTTTCGAATTTATTCATATCAATAGTTGACATAATATCCCAGTTGTAGTGACCTAATTCACTTATATACTCCATTCCATCCTGATTATGCTGCTTGAAATAATCATCCTGTCGCTTTATTTTCGAAAGTGGAAAATATTCCTGTAGTAATTTCGCAATTGTTGATTTCCACCATTAGTCAGTCCACCAAGAGCTACCACTACAGGTTTCATTTTTATTACAGTACAGTGAAATAATTATCTTATAGTGAAATACTATTTATTGAATAATAGTTTGAGTATGAAGAAAAAAAGGGAAAGAAGAAAAAAAAAAAATGGAGTTGGGCTTGAATACAAGTTCTTACTGAGAGAAAGAATTCATACTTTCATTATGTATACAATGTATGATATTTTGGATGCAAGCAAGACAGTTTGGGCAATCAATAAGTACTTGACAACAGTGACAGGCCTTACAATATACTTAGCAAATGAAAAATCCTCAAATAATGGCAGAATCAGAACTAGAAAACTCGGACACAAAAATAGGGTAACGCAACAAACGAGGCAAATCTTCGCTTGTCTCAAACTCCTATACACAAACACCATCAAATCTTCAGCACAAAGTATTCACTTTCAAAAAGTTCAAAATCTGCGTCACTGAAAACCTTTTCTTCCTTAGGCAGACATTCACTTTGATGCTCTTTGGGTGGTTGAAAATTCCTCATATCCTTTTCAGCATAAGTTTTGTTCAGCTTCTTGGATGACAGCTTCAAAAGTGCTTCTAAATATTTTCCCGTTTTGTCTATCAGATCTTCAGAGGTGGCAATGTAAATCTCTACTGATGATGAAGCTTTTCTCTTCTTTTGCTGTGATATTCTTGGATGAGTAGTACAATCATGAGAGTGCAACTTCTTCAGTGTTTTTTTTTTCAAAAGGGCATCAGACATTACCAGATTGCTTTTTATTTAAAGTATTTGTATATTAAACTGACAATGCACATTCATTTGAATTTTATTCAGTCAAGTGTAAATTATGTTCTTGGTGATTTACAATTTATGGTATTACAATTTAGGCAGTTTTTACCATTCGTCGCGTGTTTAGTTGCAGAAACTTCATGTTTTATTGATATCCTTCACCTTTTGTAGATTTTTGCCTTTGCCTGGTGAGTTCTCGTTATCAGGTGACACCAACATATGGGCTTTGAATAAAGTGTTGGGTAGTTTGATTCTAAGCCTTTTCACAAAAGAATGTCCAAGCGCTAGATGCGAAACAAAGTGTCCATCCATATCATCTAAACGAAGAAAATCAGCACCAGAATTAATTATCTCGACATTCTTGTGCCAAACTTGAAAAATCTGAGCTTCAAATTAAAATACTAGGGGATTAGTTTGGATTCCACCTTTATCATCATTATCAGAAATTGCGAAACATCATACAAATTTCAAAATTCTATTGCTATATTTTTAGTCAAATAAGAACAGTTTAGTCACAATGTACCGTCTGAGAATACGCGTTTTTTATGTTTCCAATTAAAATTTTAAAAAAGTTAAAAACCTAGGTCTAAAGGTAACTTTGGCTATCTTTAGACCTTTAGCTGACATGTGCATGAGAAACTCAACCATCTATTTTCAATATATACACTGGGAAAGTGACTGCGGAGGCATTTTATTTTTTGTATTATATTCTACATAAAATTCTGTCCGCTAAACATTGGCTCAACTATAACTATAAGAATGAGGTCACAAAGATTGACCTACTATCTGAAATCATCGACTGACTTGGATTTTACTTTTTGATTTTACTAAACAATGTCTCAAAGTCATTTCTCGCCTCTAAATGGAACTTGTACCGATATACGCCTGCCTCAGTCATTGATTGAACCCAAGTTCCTGGATGAGATACCACCAATTGGATTCAAAGACGTCACGGGTGTTTGGTTCTAAGATACTTCTTCGAGGGTTCTAAGATAAAGTCTGAGAATAAGCGTTTTTTATATTTCCAATTAAAATTTTAAAAAAGTTAAAAACATAGGTCTAAAGGTAACTTGGTCTTTGCTCTAGCCATATAGGTTTGTCCCGATTATCTCGCAGACCTTTGATGGCTTCTGGTTTGTTTTTGGCACCCGTTACTGGTGTGCCAGCCTTAATTTCGTTGGTTTCAACTATTACACAGCAACTGACATGTGCATGAGAAACTCAACCATCTATGTTCAATATCTACACTGGGAAAGTGACTGCGGAGGCATTTTATTTTTTGTATCATATTCTACATAAAATTTAGTCCGCTAAACATTGGCTCAACTATAATTATAAGAATAAGGTCACAAAGATTGACCTATTATCTGAAATCATCGACTGACTTGAATTTTACTTTTTGATTTTACTAAACAATGTTTCAAAGTCATTTCTGGCCTCTAAATGGAACTTGTACCGTCTTACGCCTGCCTCAGCCATTGATTGAACCCACTTTTCTGGATGAGATACCACCAATTGGAGTCAAAGACCTCACGGGTATTTGGTTCTGAGATATTTCTAAGATGGTTCTAAGATACAGTATGAGAATAAGCGTTTCTTATGTTTCCCATTAAAGTTTAAAAAGTTAAAAATATAGGTCTAAAGGTAACTTGGTCTTTGCTCTAGTTATTTAGCTTTGTCATGTTTATCTCGCAGACCTTTGATGGCTTTTGGTTTGCTTTTGGCACCCGTTACTGGGTTGCCAGCCTAAATTTCGTTGGTTTAAATTTGTACACAGCAGCTGACTTGTGCATGAGAAACTCAACCATCTATGTTCAATATCTACATTGGAAAAGTGAATTTGGAGGCATTTGATTTTTTGTACCATGTTCTGCATAAAATTTTGCTCGCTAAACATTGGCTCAGCTGTAATTATAAGAACAAGGTCACAAAGATGGATGTACTATATGAAATCATCGACTTACTTAGATTTTACTTTTTCATTTTACTAAACAATGCTTCAATGTCATTTCTGGCCTCTAAATGAAATTTGTACCGAATTACGCCTGCCTCAGCCATTGATTGAACCCACTTTTCTGGATGAGATACCACCAATTGGAGTCAAAGACGTCACGGTTATTTGGTTCTGAGATATTTCCAAGATGGTTCTAAGATACAGTATGAGAATAAGCGTTTCTTATGTTTCCCATTAAAGTTTAAAAAGTTAAAAATATAGGTCTAAAGGTAACTTGGTCTTTGCTCTAGTTATTTAGCTTTGTCATGTTTATCTCGCAGACCTTTGATGGCTTTTGGTTTGCTTTTGGCACCCGTTACTGGATTGCCAGCCTAAATTTCGTTGGTTTAAATTTGTACACAGCAGCTGACTTGTGCATGAGAAACTCAACCATCTATGTTCAATATCTACATTGGAAAAGTGAATTTGGAGGCATTTGATTTTTTGTACCATGTTCTGCATAAAATTTTGCTCGCTAAACATTGGCTCAGCTGTAATTATAAGAACAAGGTCACAAAGATGGATGTACTATATGAAATCATCGACTTACTTAGATTTTACTTTTTCATTTTACTAAACAATGCTTCAATGTCATTTCTGGCCTCTAAATGAAATTTGTACCGAATTACGCCTGCCTCAGCCATTGATTGAACCCACTTTTCTGGATGAGATACCACCAATTGGAGTCAAAGACGTCACGGTTATTTGGTTCTGAGATATTTCCAAGATGGTTCTAAGATACAGTATGAGAATAAGCGTTTCTTATGTTTCCCATTAAAGTTTAAAAAGTTAAAAATATAGGTCTAAAGGTAACTTGGTCTTTGCTCTAGTTATTTAGCTTTGTCATGTTTATCTCGCAGACCTTTGATGGCTTTTGGTTTGCTTTTGGCACCCGTTACTGGATTGCCAGCCTAAATTTCGTTGGTTTAAATTTGTACACAGCAGCTGACTTGTGCATGAGAAACTCAACCATCTATGTTCAATATCTACATTGGAAAAGTGAATTCGGAGGCATTTGATTTTTTGTACCATGTTCTACATAAAATTTTGCTCGCTAAACATTGGCTCAACTATAATTATAAGAACAAGGTCACAAAGATGGATGTACTATATGAAATCATCGACTTACTTAGATTTTACTTTTTCATTTTACTAAACAATGCTTCAATGTCATTTCTGGCCTTTAAATGAAATTTGTACCGAATTACGCCTGCCTCAGCCATTGATTGAACCCACTTCTCTTGATAAGATGCCACCAATTGGATTCGAAGACGTCACAGGTATTTGGTTCTAAGATATTTCGAAGCTGTTTTTTCAAACGTAAGTTTTGGGACAAAGTTTCCATCTCTAACGTCTAAATGAAGAAAATAAAAACCAGAATTAATTATCTCTTTACATTCTTGTGCCAAATTTGACAAATACCAGTTTAAAATTGAAAGCCCAATGGAAAGTTTTATTTCAACTTATAAGATTTTAACGATCAGGTGGTAATCTGGTAAGATAAGATATTTATTTTTTTAAAATCGCTATCACAAACCCATAAAGGGCCAAATTTGGACTTCGGAGTGGACAATATAAATGGTTACACTAAAAATGCAAAGAACAACAACGAAATAGAGAAAACCATAATTAACAATCATTTAAAAGTCAATAATTAAACTGTAAAAAGCCAATTATAAATTAAAAAGATAAAAACTGGTCAAACTAAACTTAGAGCAAGACATAAATGCATTAAAAACTGTTAGAAAGTGGTTAAACTAAACTTAGAGTAAGACATAAATGCATTTAATTTAAAAGTTATATTAATAAAATATAAAAAGCTCAACTACAGTAAATCAATAAGAGTTAAAAACAATAAAAACTGTTCCAGAAAGGGGGGGGGCAAGCAAATGAGTGCAAGACCCTCGGCAGTACTATTAACTAATAAACAAAAAAGAGGGAAAAAAGAAACTATTGAGACATTTTATTCATTTTTTCTCTAATGAAGGGGATAAAAGTTCTTTCATATCTGGAAGTAACGCAGCGAATGGGGGACAAAGCAGGGATGGGCTCAGAAACCGCTCGAGGTGGCCGTAATCTGGATGGAGAGTGACGTTTGGGGAAAATACTTGCCGTCCGAGGGTTTGTTATGGTATTTTTTGCAAAACGGAGGCACAACGAAACCCTGCTTTGCTCCAGGGTTTTCAGACTAGCTTTTCTTAGAAGCAGAGAATATGGCACCTTGCCTTCTTTGAAAATTATTTGCAAGGCCCTTTTTTGAATTGATTCGATTTTTTCCAATTCTTCGTGAGAGATACCAGGGTGCCAAACTGGACAAGCATATTCTAGATGCGGGCGGACAAAAGACCTTTGAACTCTTAAGGATTGGGAAGAGGGGACGCTGAATTTATTTAGGAGCTTAAGGAGGGCGATAGACACATTAGCTCTATGGACGATGTCTTTAACGTGGATATCCCACTTTAAATTTGAAGAAATTGTGACGCCAAGTAGTTTAAATGAGGACACAGAAATTTCAGGAAGGATAAGATTAAGAAAATAGGGCGAGAATTTGAGGAAACAAATGGGCATTATCATGGACTTAGAGGGATTTACTGTCATGTCTAAGTCTAAGGCCTCGTCTCCAATTTTATTGAGGATACTCATAGGGTCACTTATTAAATTTCTGAAGCAAGTTTCAACAACCGTTAAGTCATCAACAAATTTCCATCGGTCAGGAAATCCCTTTGCGAGGCTGTTGATCATTACTGAAAAAAGAAAAGAACCTAGGAGATTACCTTGGGGTATGCCGTTGTGGACAGGGAGAGGATTTGAATAATGATTTTGGTATTTGACAACTTGCGATCTATTTGTTAAGAAGGAGGCAACTAATTTCACCAGTAAGGGATCAATATTGAACTCTTTGACAAGTTTCTCAATTAAAATATTGTGGTTAACAAGGTCGAATGCTTTCTGAAGGTCGATGGAAATTAAATTTAGCCAGGAATTAGGCTTTTCAAGGGTTTTCCCGATGTGATCAATAAGAGAAACGAGGTAATGGGAAGTAGAGGTGGATTTTAGGTTCCCAAATTGTTTCAAGTCAGTAAGAGGTAGGATTTTTTTTCTTTAGCCAATCTGCAAGTAATCCTTCTGGATATGGAAGTCATTGTTAACCCAAAAACAGTTAAAAATGGTGTTAATGTCTTACAGCTTGAGACGGCTGTTGGTGCTGCTATGAAATCGTTTGACAATTGTATGTTTATATATCGTTTGACAATTGTATGTATGTTAAACGTACAATTGTACGTTTGACTAGTATGTATATCCTAACACTACGTGTTAGGATAAACATACTAGTAGTATGCTTATGTATGTTCTTATACATACATTCTATTAAATTACTTTTTTTATTTAATATGATTTAAATGACGTTCTATATAAGTAAATTAGTTTAAAATTTTAGATCCAAAAACCCCTAAAATCACTAAAAATCAGCTTAAACATTACGTTTAGGGAATTTTGTGTGTCGCTTTTTCAATGTTAATGAGGGGTCTATTGAGTTTGTTCCGAAAAATTGCCCTGTTCAACATGTTCCCTTAAAGTCTGAGAAATGCAAATTTGACTCGTCCCAATTTTAGCTCCCAAAAACTTCTAGAATGAGGGTTCCAACCCCCCTCCTGCCAACGAGTTCGCTTGAAATGACTGCTAAGTTAATCTTAATAGGTGCCGCGGTTTTCATGATGATTAACATTGAAGTTTAGTTTTTCATGATACAGGTTTTGTGTACTATTTGAGTAGCGCCATATGTCTAGCTTTGACTTAGCCTCCGAGAAAAACTCCTCCCTCAAACTGCTTCATTTATAAAGCGTTCTCGGGGGGGGGGGAGTCTTTCTCTCCTGGCTGAAATAAAGAGTAACCTAAGTTAAGCTACTGGGCTCATACCCCAATGATAGAAAAATCTCTCTTTAAATGATTATGCTTATTTTTTTCCTACGTCCTTATAGTATCTGCCCACTCCTGGTTAGGTTTGTGGATTAGAATAGAAATAAACTCTTTAAGATTTATCACCATTATAATTGAAGAAAGAAAGGAAAATAGACTAAAATATTTCTTAATTCAATCGGTAGCCTCAGTGATCTTTTTAGCGAGTACACTAAATCAATCATTTTCATTTTTGATCCCCCTTGCTCTATTAACTAAGATTGGAGCAGCCCTGTTTCATATATGACTGGTGATTATCTTCAAGTCTATATCGCGGAAGGTCCTTGCACTCTAACGGACTTTAAAAAAAATTTTACCTCTTCTAGGTATCATTATAACCCACTATACAATCTCCTGTTTTATACTCGTCAGACACCGAATGGGGGGGCTCGGGAGGGTCAGCCACGCCACCCTCCGCCTCATTATAGCTTTTTCCATTATTAGACATTTATCCTGGCTTATGATTAATACAACCAGATTTTTTCTAGTATCAACTTAATATGTCACTTACTTAATTAGTCTTTATCTTGTAGTAGCCCTATTACAGCAGAAGGGGTTGTTCTCTCTAACTCAAATAAATGATAGCACTAGACTAACGTATAAGATTTCAATTTCAATCGGCCTCCTCTCTTTAGCTGGGCTCCCCCCTTTCCTGGGGTTTTCATCAAATGAATATCTCTAAAAATAAATATTTTACCCCCCTTTATTATCTTGGCTCTTGTTTCATCTTCATGTCTCTCAGTCTATTTTTATTTTAAGATTGCTATGAGCTCTCTTTTGTTTCCCTCAGAAATAAAATCTAAAAACATAGAAGTTCTAGCGGTTTTATCGATAAGATTTAATGTCTTACTTCCCCTATTATTTCTGAAAAGCTTTAAGTTAACTAAACTACCAGCCTTCAAAGCCGGGAATAAGAGATTCTTAAGCTGTAATTCTTTTGCGTCTTGCCCAGACGAGGGTATTATCTACATAATTACAGTATCAACGTAATCCTTTTTATCAGGCACCTCGTCCCTATATATTATATATGAAATGTAAATTCCTCTTTAGTAATCAAAATCCTACGTGCACAAAACACATATATATATGTATTTATATCTTACTGTTTAATGAGATTTGAAAAGTCAGAACCATTAAGCCTAGGGATTGACCATCTTAAGATTTGCAATCTTACATTTTTTAAACCACTAAGCCCGGAAGTAATTTTAGTAAAGGGAAGTTTCCTTAAATAAACTTACAAGTGAGCACCGATGATCTTACCCTTTACTTATGCAACGTTGAGTTTATTCTACACATCTCACAGATATATTTGACCTGGATATTTTATTTTAGGATATTGGTAAGGACTAGTGTTACGTTCTTTAATCATATTTATTCTGTCAGAATTGGGTCAACCCGGCTCCCTAAACGGAGATGAACAGGTGTATAATGTCATTGTGACGGTTCATGCATTTATTATTATCTTATTTATACTTATACCCATTCTGATTGGGGGATTTGGTAACTGGCTAGTACCTATTATATTAGGGGCCCCTGATATAGCTTTTCCCCGTCTAAACAACTTGAGATTTTGAATACTCCCACCTTCCTTAACTCTCCTCTTAGCTAGATCTATGGTTGAAAGAGGAGCAGGACCCGGATGAACAGTCTAACCACCCCTGTCCTCCGCCATTGCCCATGCCGGACCTTCGCTAGATTTAGCTATCTTCTCCCTACACTTAGCTGGGGCCTCCTCAATCTTAGGAGCTGTAAACTTCATTACCACTATTATCAATATACGACCTCAGTCAATATCTATTGACCGTATACCACTCTTGGTATGGGCCGTAGGAATCAAAGCCGTCCTCTTACTTTTGTCTCTACCTGTACTGGCAGGAGCTATTACCATGTTGTTGACTAATCGTAATTTAAATACTTCTTTCTTTGATCCCGCAGGTGGTGGAGATCCCATCCTCTATCAACATCTATTTTGGTTCTTTGGTCACCCTGAAGTATATATTCTAATCTTACCCGGATTTGGTATGGTCTCTCATATTATTAGTCAAGAAAGAGGGAAAAAAGAAGCATTTGGTACGTTAGGTATAATTTATACTATACTTGCTATCGGGATTCTTGGTTTTGTGGTCTGAGCCCACCATATATTTACTGTAGGTATAGATGTGGATACTCGAGCCTATTTCACTGCTGCAACCATAATTATTGCAATCTCTACTGGAAATAAGATTTTTAGATGGATCGGGACTCTTCACGGAACACGACTTACTATAACCCCATCTATATTATGAACCATGGGATTTGTCTTCTTATTCACTGTAGGGGGTCTTACTGGAGTTGTCCTTTCGAATTCTGGAATTGATATTGTTCTACATGACACTTATTATGTTGTTGCTCACTTCCACTACGTCTTGTCAATAGGAACTGTATTTGTTGTTATAGGGGGATTCGTACATTGATTCCCTCTTATAACCGGGCTAAGAATGAATCAGTTCCTTCTTAAGGTTCATTTTTTATTATATTTATAGGGGTAAACTTAACCTTTTTCCCACAACATTTCTTAGGTCTCGCAGGCATACCACGCCGCTATGTAGATTATCCCGACACATATGCCTCATGGAATGAAGTTTCTTCGTTAGGAAGAATTGTGTCTTTAATTGCGACACTTATATTTATTTTTTGCATCTGGGAAGCTATGGTTACCAAACGAATTAATCTTTTTTCACTAAACTTAAGATCGAGTGTAGAGTGAAATCACCCCCACCCATCTGCTGACCACTCTTACGAAGAGATTACTATAATTTCTAAATTTTAAAGTGGCAGAAACGCATATGCGTTGTATTTCAGTTAAAAAGCTGTGTGACACATTTTCATAAGTATCACTTGGGTAAGCTGGTCCATAGAAATTTACCTTCATATATACGCTTTACAATTATTTTTTTTCATGATCATGAAAGCGGTTTCTGGCGTAGTATAAACACTAGGTAAGTGATTGTACTCTACGAGTTAAATTAATATCATATTATCAATATATCAATCATTTATGTAATGTAGCAATAAGAAGAATTTCAATTTATTCATACTATTCGTAGCTTCTATCTCTCAATACACTCTCGTATCCGTCATTATTTAATTGATGAAATTCGTAACCCTACCCTAACAATTAAAGTGACGGGACACCAATGATATTGATCTTATGAGTACTCTGATTTTGATGATGTTTAAGTTGACTCCTAGATGTTGATAACCGCCTCCCTGTTCCATATAATCAAGCTATTCGTATAATGATTACCTCAGATGATGTCCTTCATTCATGGGCTGTACCATGCTTAGGCATTAAAATAGATACAGTCCCGGGCCGACTTAATCAGTCTAGACTCTTAGTAAATATCCCTGGAGTCTTCTACGGACAGTGTTCTGAAATTTGCGTCTCTTGACATATTTTTATGCCTATCGTACTTGATGCTCTTAGAGAAAGAGATTTCCTGAAATGACTTGAGTTACAAATTTCATAGGGTGGCTGAAATTTAAGCGATAGCCTCTTAAGCTTTCTTATGGTGATTACCCCTTATGGAGATAAAGATTTAGTTTAATAATAAATATAAGGTTGTCAACTTTAAGAAGCCAATGGCAGTCTCTTATTCCTCAAAGACTACCACTTCCTAGAATTATAATCTTTTTTGCCTCCATGCTCCTCCTATGAGTTCTTGTGGCTCTGGTCTTTTTCCTCTATCAGCCGCAACCGATATTTCCTACTAAGACGCTATTAAATAAAGTTGTTTACCCGAGTTGAAAATGATAACGAATATATTCTCAATATTTTATCCGACGTCCTCTTTTGTATCTTCTATATTGATAATGCTTAAACATCTTAGATTGGGAACTATTGCAGAGTGAGGACTCACGTCTATATAAATAGTTTTGGAGATAAAAGAATGAACCTTGTTAATAATATTACTGAAAAGTAGGAGATTGCCAGATAACCTCTTATACAATAGTATATGACTATAACTTTTTTTGTTTATTATCGTATTGAATTTTTTATGCTTGTGTACATATGTTTTTACTGCTACAATACATTTGGCAGTTACCTTGAGATTGGCGGTACCCCTATGGGACTCTTTTGTTATTTACGCTTGGGTTAGGCAAACTCTAAATGCCTTGGCCCACCTCGTCCCATTAGGAACGCCAGCACCCCTAATGCCCTTTATGGTGCTAATTGAAATTATTAGAAACCTTATTCGGCCTATCACTCTCTCTGTGCGACTCGCAGCCAACATAATCGCCGGTCATCTCCTTGTAACTCTTCTAGGAAACCAAGGCACCATAGAAAATGTTTATATTGCCATAGTCGTGGTATTTGTGCAAGTTATTCTTTTAGTCCTAGAATTCTCTGTCGCTATCATCCAATCCTATGTCTTTATGAATTTAATAACTTTCTATGCAAGAGAATAATGAATCAATTAAATCACCCCTATCATTTAGTTAACGTTAGACCATGGCCCTTGGCCACAAGCATGGGAGCTTTTGTGATGACTTCAGGTCTTGTCAAATGATTTCACTCTTTTGACAGAGTATTATTTCTCACGGGATTAATTATAGTTACAATTGTTTCCTATCATTAATGACGTGATGTCTCACGAGAGGCTACTTTCCAAGAGATGCATTCAGGTAAGGTTGGCTTCGGCCTACGATGGGGAATTATCCTCTTTATCATTTCTGAGGTTTCCTTTTTTGTATCCTTCTTTTGAGCGTTTTTTCATAGAAGTTTGTCACCGAATATTGAAGTTGGAGCTCTATGACCACCGATCGGAGTAGAAAGATTTAACACATGTCAAGTACCTGTTCTTAATACGATAATTCTTTGAGCTTCAGGAGTTACTTTAACTAGATCACAAAATTCTAAGCTATTGACTAATTTTGGTCTGTGTATACAAGGACATTTAGTGACTGTTCTTCTATTGGTATGAGTCTCATTACTACAGGGATTATAGTACATATACGACTCTTTCACTCTTGCAGATAGACTTTAAGGATCTATGTTTTTTCTAGCAACAGGCTTTCATGGCTTCATGTACTTATTGGTACTATTTTTCTTATCGTTTGCGCAATACGTCATGCTAAGTGTTATTTCTCCCCTCAGCATCACGTCGTGATTGAAGCTGCAGCTTGATTCTGGCTCTTTGTAGATGGAGTTTTATTGTTTCTCTATCTCTCTTTTTTCTGGTGGGGGGACTAGTATATTTATAGTTTAGATATTATAATTGACTTAATATCAAGATACCATGCTCGGTACAGATAATTATTTTAGTTTGATTGACAATTTTAATCATTGTTTTTGTCATATTAGTCCTAGGGGTCCTAGTAAATAAAAAAAACCTCTCTTGATCGTGAAAAGAACTCTCCTTTTGAATGCGGGTTTAACCCGCTAAATTCGTCCTGCGCCCCTTTGTCCCATTTATTCTTTTTACTTACCTTGTTTTTTATTCTTTTTGATGTAGAGATCACCCTCCTTCTACATGTAGTGTTTCTAAATATCTCAATTATAGGAACCTGCTTAGTTATCTTATTTTATTTTATCCTTACCATTGGACTGCTCTATGAATGAAAAGAAGGAGCCCTTAGATGAATTAAGTAGGTGATGGTCCTATAGACTTCCCTATAAGGAGAATAGTTTAGGTAGAACATTGGGTTTGCATCCTAAAAGAGGATATTCCTTCTCTCAGAGTAAGAATTGATATATCAAATTCAGTTTCGACCTGAATTTAGGCCTATTGGCCTCACTCTTTAGCAGAAGCTAATAAATAGCGCGTCATTGTTACTGGAGAGCGAAGGATAACCCCTGCTAAGAGGCAGGAAGAAGGAAGGGAGCTGCTAACTCTCCGACCGGGTAGTTGGATTCTACTCGTTTCCTAGTTATATAGTATATAGAATAAAATACTTTTTCAATGTATAGACCTACATGGGTCTTTTAAAGATGTAACTTAATAATCCGCATCGACATATACAGTGTTTTTCTCTAGATCATCTCTGTACATCGAGGATTAATAAAGATAGTAAAGAACCTAAAATAATTACCCCATATGCAGAGGATGACAAGAGTGAAAATAGAGATGACCCCCACAATCTATTTTCATAAACTAGATATGGGCCTATTTCTTCTACCCACCCCTGGTCCCCCTTATAGAAAATAAGTTCCCCCACACGCAAGAGGACTAAACTTATGTACCCTGTAATGAATGGCAAAAAAATATACCCCCTAGACAATGTCTTAAGTTGAAACTATATAACTTAATAAAGTAAGATAATATGACTCCCACCCCTACGAAAGATAGAAGTATAATTTTTTCAATTCCCCCTCAGATCGGTCTTATGTTCCCTAAAAACCCTCAGTAGAACAAATAATCTCGTACAACGGTCCCCCAATAAAGAATAAAGAGGGGATTAGATAGTCCCCCTCTTCATCCCTATATTGACAACTCAGGTTGTAATTATATGAACAAAGACATATTAGGGCAATTCGAGATGAATAAACTCTCGTCAAAAGAAATGAAATTAGTATAAGAATGCTGGGAATAATTATGAATGATTCTTCTGAAGATTCAATGATTAAGTCCTTTGAGAAAAAGCCTGATAAGAACGGAAATCCTATTAGTCTTAAAGAGCATACCAAAATAATATGGCTTGTATATCGAAGTATTTTAGAAACTCCCCCCCTATCTGACGCATATCCTGTACGCCTAATGAATGAATTACTACCCCCGAACATACAAAAAGAAGAGCCTTGAAAAGTGCGTGAGCAAATAAATGGAAATAGCAGAATAGTGTTAGCCCCAACCTTAGAGAGAATATCATCACCCCTAATTGACTTAGCGTAGATAATGCGATTACTCGTTTTAAATCATTCTCCCCAAATGCAGCCAGTCCCGAGAAAAATGAAGTCACAGCTCCTGCGATGATAAGCAGGAAACACCCCCCTCTCTCAAACGAGGGTGATAGACGAATTATTAAGTAAATCCCTGCAGTTAATAATGTAGAGGAGTGAACAAACGAGGAAACAGGTGTAGGAGCTGCCATAGCTGTAGGTAATCATGCGGAAGAGGGAAGCTGAGCTCTCTTATTAAAGGATGACACGATAAAGAAAATTATGACTGATGAGGAAAAGTATCTTAAAAATATATAATCCCAACTTTTTGAATAGAATATTAGACACAATGATCAAAAAATCAATGCATTTCCTACCCGGTTTCTTAAGATTCTGATTATTCCTTTGGAAGAGGACGCATAATTTTTTTAAAATATAGTTAGGAGGTAGGAAGTAATACCGACCCCATCACAACCTAGTATTAGTCTCAGTCCGTCCGATGAAAAAACTAGCAAGATCATAGATAGAATGAATCCTAGCAATATATGTATAAATATATATATATATATATATATATATATATATATATATATATATTATATATATATATATATATATATATATATATATATATATATATATATATATATATATATATATATATATATATATATATATATATATATATATATATATATATATATATATATATAACGACCTATAAAAACCTCCTCATTCATATAATAAGAAGAATAGATTACTACTTGGGAAGAGATCAGAAGAACTAAAAAGATGAATGATATGCCTAACCAATCTAAACACAATTGGTAATCTAGGTGTAATAGAGTTGTATTTAATAAATAAACCTCATTTAATGTAAATAATACGAATGAACAACACATAGCCACCCCTCTAGTAGCTAATAACATGTAACATACTCCAACCGCGCACACGCCTGTCAGAAATGCAAGACTTGATAAACACCCAAGACTTTAATTATAAAATATCACATTAGAAAAAAATAATTCACACGAAGTTACTGAAATGGGCTCTTCTGATTAAATATTCTCTCAAGCTATAATATAAACAGCTAGAAATATAAAGACTCTCTCCGTGGCTGGTACTAGAGTAGAGGTAAATGAAATAGAAAGATGAAAAAAAACACACAATTCCGGATAAAGCCACTATTAACCAATCAAAAGTAAAAACGCCAATAAAGAAATATATTTCGGAAAAAAATTATCCGACGGGGGGAGTCCCATGTTAAAAAATCTAAGACCGAGTCACCAAAAACATAAATACGGTAGAAGTGATGTTTTTCTACGATTAACAAAGAAACAAATAATTCAACTACGGTTATATAATAGATTAATAAAGTAAAATAAAACAGAGGACAATATTCAGTGATTTCAAATCATAAAAATTGATATGATATTAAGGTGGTAACCGGATGCTAATATGGCTAGAATGACAAATGACATATGAGCTACAGAAGAAAAGGCAATTAAAGAGTTAACATCAGATTGTCGAAGACAAATTAAACAACTATAAATTCCGCCTAACATACAGATTCTTATTACCGCAGTTTCACTGTGTATATTTAACCCCTGAACTAAATAAGGACCATAACCACCTAATTTCAGAAGAATAGCAGCTAGCACAATAGAACCAGTAACAGGTGCCTCCATATGGGCCCTAGGGAGTCTCATATGAGTAAAATAAATAGGGAGCTTGACTAAGAATTACAGAATTACTAGCGAGAAAATTGTATTATCTCTAAAATCCCCTCAAAATTGCAGAATAGATGATGAATAAATTCTTGTGTGGGTAACAATTACAAAGAGAAGGGGTAAAGAGGAGAGTAGTGTATAAAACAGAAAGTAATAGGAAGCAGGAAGCTGTTCCGGTTGGTAGCCTCAACCGAGAATTAAAATAGCTGTAGGAATTAAAGAGCATTAAAAAAACACGTAAAATCCAATAAATGACTGAGTAGTAAAAGTCAGTCATAAAAGAGTGAAGAGGCTTAATAAAATAACTCTGTAAATTAGAGACCAATTTGGCTTAAGTCTAATGACTATAAAAAAAAACACCCCCGAACTCAGCGTCAGGAGAATAATTCCCCACCCTAAATGAAATTCCAGTAACAATCTGTAAATGAGTATTAGATATGCTAAACCTGAAGTAAAAAATCAATTACTCATTCAAAAATTGCACTTGGTCTGAACCAGAAGATTCGCAGTAAAGACACTAGGACCGACAGCCCTAACTCTCCTTCACATAATTTGATTATCCGGAAATTAACTTCGTTTATTAGTATCAGATTATGATTCGACATGATAATTCTTAATAATAGACTGCTACTAACGTATAGTATTATGAGAGTAACAAAGAAGTTTTAGCTAATTTATGAAAATATTCATCACCATCCGGAACGGTCTGTTTAAATTAAAAAAATAGAATGTTAAAAAAAAAAATAAGATTTTTTTTTTAATACGAATTTATAGAAGTCTCTCAGTCTTAAAAATAGTAATTACCATCTTTAACTTCAAAAGTTAATATTTTTATTAAACTCCATGTTGATGTGCTAAGATTTGTCTTTATTGTCTCTATACTGATGCTCCTACTCAACCATCCTCTCGCCTTTATTATGTCCCTCTTGGCTCAAACTCATCTAGTTTGCATCTCTTTAAAAAATATTTCTCTATGAATTTCTTTAATTCTTTTTTTGATTTTCCTAGGGGGAATCCTTGTAATATTTATTTACGTCTCTTCCCTGAGTGCTAATGAGAAATTTAGTATTAGATTGACCTTTTTCCTCTGAACCCTACCCACAGCTATCATTTATCTACTAATCCTAGCTAAAACTGAAATACTAGCAATCACTTCACTAGGGTACCAGCGCCCCACCGACTACATGGTGATCAACTTTAGTATTGGAAATCTCACTTTCCTCACCTATTGCTTCGTGGTAGTTTATTTATTTTTAGCTCTCTTGCTAGTTATCGATTTTCTAAATATGAATAAAAGCCCCTTCGATCCATAATTTAAACCCGCCGGGACTTGGCTATTAAAATGTTATCTTTACGTAAGACACAACCTACCCTGAAAATTGTTAATTCTGCTCTGGTGAATCTACCTGTCCCGGCCAATATCTCTCTTTTATGAAACTTCGGATCCCTACTAGGACTCTGTCTAATCCTTCAAATCGTCCCTGGCCTTTTTCTAGCTATGCATTACACCGCTAGAGTTGATCTGTAGTTCTCTCGAGTGGCCCAAATATGTCGAGACGTTAATTATGGGTGACTTCTTCGAACGATTCACGCCAATGGCGCCTCCTTTTTCTTTATCTGCATTTATTTTCATATTGGTCGAGGAATATATTATGGCTCTTTCCACTACTTTGAGACGTGGGATCGCCATAATAGGGAATAACAGGGATCGCCCTATTATTCCTAGTAATGGCCGCCGCCTTTTTAGGGTATGTCCTTCCATGGGGGCATATGTCCTTTTGAGGGAATACTGTAATTACAAATCTGGTGTCGGCGGTCCCCTACATCGGGAATGATGTAGTTCAATGACTCTGGGGGGGGGGGGGGGTTGCCGTAGACAACCCCACTCTCACACGCTTCTTCACCTTTCATTTTTTGATTCCCTTTTTAGTTGCCGGCTTGACCATAATCCACCTTTTGTTTCTTCACCAAAGAGGCTCTAATAATCCTCTAGGGATTAACGCCAATGTCGACAAGCTCCCTTTTCACCCCTACTTCACTATTAAGGATACCGTGGGCTTTATAATTCTTGTGTTTCTCCTAGTCGCGCTTTCCCTAACTAGCCCATATCTGCTTGGAGACCCAGACAATTTTATTCCCGCCAACCCACTAGTTACTCCAGCCCATATTCAACCGGAGTGATATTTCCTATTTGCATATGCTATTCTCCGATCCATTCCGAATCAATTAGGCGGGGTAATTGCGCTCGTCTCTTCTATTCTTATTCTCATTTCTCTTCCCTTTACATTTAGGCCCAAGTTCCAAGACCTTGAATTTTATTATGTAGCTCAATCCCTATTTTGATCGTGGGTTTCAATCTTTTACTACTTTCCTGAATCGGTGTGCGACCTGTGGAAGAGCCTTATATTGTCTTAGGTCAAATTCTCACATGTCTCTATTTCTTCTATTTTTTATTTACTCCTGTTATGATTAATGTAAACGACAAAATCATTTAATGCGGTCCCTTAGCTCACTAGAGCATCTGTTTTGAAAGCAGAATGGGGTTGATCATACAACCAGGTATCTTTAGTATTAACCACCTTGACAAAGGCCTCAATAAAAACAAAGAAACATTAAAGATACCGGTAGAAGACTCTTTGAACATAGATATATTAAATGATCATATCGGTAACGAGGGTAATAACCCCGTCTTCAGAGATAAAAGTATATGATAATAGAAAACATTCAAAAGTCCTCCCTAAGAAACAAAAAAATACGCCGTACTATATGAATCTCATGCTGGATTAGAAATATAAAATCCTCCTATAGACAAAACCAAAACTCTCGTACTTCGTAATAAAATAATAGCATTAATAAAAAAATTAGTATAACTACCCGTTAGTACGATTATGTTCTTACACTTGAGTAATAACTCATCAGGCCCCTACTGGCAAAGAAATGTAGAGGGCTCACACCGAGTAAGAGGACTTAACGCACGCTCATATAAACTCGATATTTGTGGCTAAGCTGCGATTGGATAGAAGGATGATAATGCTCAAGCTCACGTCATTAGAGATTGAGTTTTCCCCATCAATACTTCGAAAAATCAAATAATACTTGGAGTTGGACTATCTAACAGCTCCTCTAATACTATGAACTCACACTCTTACAGCACAAATGACCAGGAGAAATGATTAGCTAAATTTCGCACCGTAAGATGTGAATGGAATTAATGTCCATAAATAAAAGAAAGGAACAGGCTAAACACGGGGGCCACAAGATAAGGTATAAAATTAGAAACTAGTGGGAGTGAAACTTTCCTGCAGAAAAGTTTGATTCCATCCGAGAACGGCTGAAGTAGCCCCCCGAGCCCCACCTTATTAGTACCCTTACGTAATTGAATATACCATAGTACCATTCTCTATCGTATTTTTAAAAAAGCTACTGAAAATCACACAATAATGATGTGGATGAAAATAAAATAAATCATCTATGCAAACGATATAAACTAATGTCTAATTATAAATATATAATCAATCTCATTAATATATCTAACAAGTTGATATAAAAACCCGGGATGTCCTTTCGTACTGTCTCGGGTAGGTTTGTCTTGGAGATAGAAACTAACCTGGCTTACTCCGGTCTGAACTCAGATCACGTAGGGGTTTAATAGTCGAACAGGCTGCCTGATTAAGCTGCTGCACCGAATAGGATCCCTGAACCAACCTATAGGTCGCTAAATCTTTTGTTGTTTTGAATTCTCTAAGAGAAGTACTATTTGAACACTAAGGTAACTTACTCCATATTATGCTAAGTATAGATTATAATGTGTCGATGTGTATCTATTCTCTAGGGTTTCTTACCCTCTCGACGTTGCCCCTCCCAAACATCCTCTTCTTCCACCCGATTACCCACCGTTAGATGAAAAACCCGGATGTAAAGATCTATAGGGTCTTATCGTCCTACAAGAATATTTAAGCTTTTTCACTTAAAGATTAAATTCAAATTAATTAGGGAGACAGGTTGCCTCTCGTCAGACCATTCATTCCAGCCTCAAATCAAAAGGCTAATGATTAAGCTACCTTCGTATGGTCAATATACCACGGTCCTTTAATTAATCAGTGGGCAGGCCCGACCTCCTAAAATTAGAAGGCGATGTTTTTGTTAAACAGGCGAAGGCAAGTTTTGCCGAATTCCTTCCAAAATTTTTAGAATAAATTCTATTACATTTTTATACATATACTAATTTTATCATTATGACTGCTCGATGTTAATAATAGGCACCGGCTAGCTTCAATTAATCAACTTTAAATTATTTTTTAAGTGATCCTGGTTATTACACCCTGGCAACTTTTCAGACTATTTACCTCGCTGACGGTGGTTTGATATAATATTGTCTAGATCTCGGAAAAGCGATTATCGTTAGTATATTTGAAAATCACTTAATAGTATTAAACCATGAGCGACAGTTCCAAACTATTTTTATAAAAGACAGTCATCTTGACTGTACGTATGTGAAAGTACCCTTTGCCTGACGTAAATCACATTCTTTTTGGATCTGAAGCTACTCATCAAAATTGAATAAACCCTGATACAAAAGGTATAATAAATAACTTCTTTGAAATTAACGAAACTTTCCTTCTCAGTACTTTTTTGTGGATAGAGTTGAATTCTTTTACTTATATAATATTATTTTAAATAATGATATAAACCAAAATTTAAGGAGTACTCTAAAGTATCTTCTTAATGTAAATAAGATGTTTATTCAAACTCCCTCCCCTCTTTCAAGATGGACCTTCCAGTTCACCTACTTTCTTATGACTTATCTCTTCAGACAAGAGAGCAACAGGCAATGTGTACATTTCTAAGAGCCTTTTTCAGTGTATTAAGTCTTACTTCTAAATCCACCTTCTTTACTATCATAAAATAGAAATTCAGTATGAGTTTTCATTGTAACCCACCCTCTCCCGGGCATGAGCTACACCTTGATCTGATTTATTAGCCTAGGCTTTTAAGTGGATCTTTTTATTTATCCTCTAAACGACGGTATATAAGCTGCATAACTAGCCCGGGTGAATTTTTTCGTGGATTGTCGTTAATGGGGCAGGTTCCTCTAGTAGGTTTAGAAACCGCCAAATTCTTTAGGTTTTGATGCTACTACCCAGGTTAATTAAGAGTGGACTAATAGGGTATCTAATCCTAGTCGTTTGACCGCCTGAAAGGTATTTTAACCAAAAACTTCATGATAAATACAGATTTCACCCCTTTTAAAGTGAAACGCTCTTGTTTCAAAGTCCCCTTATTACCCTAAAATGTTTACTTTAGTTAACTGTATGACCGCGGATGCTGGCACAGAATAATCCCCCTATCTTATCAGTCGCTACCCCTAAGAAATAGATAATAATACCAATCACTGCACCACTAATCTAAACGAATACCCTGCATATGACTCGAAGAAAGAGTAAACAGCCCAGCTAGAATTAAACTTTTACTCAGATCCGCAAAATGAGAAAATGAGAAGCCGGGCTGCGGATATAAAGAGGAATACTCAAACAATCGGAGAAAAAGGATAATTATATCCTATGTTGACTACTGGATAGTAAAATGCTAAGGTTGAATTGTATAGATCCAGTAGCACAAGTAGGATGGGAAGAACTACAAAAGCAGTCTAGCCTGCAAACGGCCGAAACCCATTCTCTAACCGCCATATTGAGTGGACCCTCCACAAAATAATCTTTTAACAGAAAAAAATCGACCCTAAATTCCGAGGAACGTTAAATAAATGAGTCTGACTCAGTGCGAGGTTTAGTCTACAATAAAACTCATTATATTGTTTTTGAATACTTGATTGATATGAGGATCGAGTAAATATCGCCTAATGCCTGGGAATGACCACTAAATGAAGCCGACACCCAGCATGCTATTAAACGAAATTAAATAATCTATACAAAATCAATGATAGGTGGTTCACAAGAATTTAGTTGAGTACTGAATTTAATCTATTTGTGTTTAAAAGGAAGGAGGAGCGAAACTTAAAGAAACATAGGGAACTAACCCACCCCTATGGACTTTGAATCTTAGATGAAAGATGAACTGATTGGCTCGCATTTAATCTCGTATGGACCAAAATAACATTCAGCTAGAATTGAATTGTACGCATAATAATGTATTTGTGTATATGTTTGTGTATATGTTTGTGTATATGTTTTTGTATATGTTTGTGTATATGTTTGTGTAATTAACATTATAAAAAGCATAGATAAAGTTGAATGAAATGAGTAGTTTTATTTAGGGTTTTAACAGAAAATCTGACTTGTCAATTGAAACTAGAATAATTCCAGAAAATTTTAAATGAAATAATTTTATTTCATCTGTCATTTCAAAGTTATAATTGTCTCCTGGAACCAAACTTTTTCTTCTTAACTCCTAAATGGAGAATCTCTAAAATTTTGTGCTATATTTTTTTTATAAGATGGTATGATACACATAACCGTATTTCCATGAAAAGTAGCCAAAACAATTTATTTATAATCTGCTTGAGACTTAAATTCACAAATCCTTTAATCACAGGAAGAAGGAGACACAAATAAAAAAATCCTTTACCAAAAACTCTTCCCTATAAAAGGGGACTAAACAAGACCTAAATAGGTTCTTTTCTATACGACTAAAAAATAAACAAATTTTAGTCCCTTGGCTCACAGTACCATAATATGCAAACAAGTTTTTAGGTTAGGAGTGAAAGTTCCTGATGGCCAGTCAAATACATTATTCTAAAGTTAATTTAAAACTCATAACTACAATACTACAATAAATGGTTGTTACATATTTAAAATCATCATGATAATCCGGTTCTTTTGATGTTTCTATTGGTATCAAAATTCTATTTTTTAGAGTTTCGGTTACTATTGAGACGAATCGCTCTTACTATACAGTTCATTACTAAGAACTGTTGAATTGCTTCAAAAAATAAATATCTTTGAAACGACTGCAACATCAAAAATGCATTTTTCTGTAAAAAAGTGATATTTTTAAAAATTTGTTTTTTGATTAAAAGGGCACTAGAACTTTTTATTTCCTATTGAAAGAGCCCTCTTGTATAGTTCTAGGGCCATTTGGTCGAGACAATCACAACTGGTAAATAGAAAAAAGGGCAAATAAACACGCATCCGTGATCTTCCTTCTGACAAAAAATACAAAATTCCATGTTTTTGCAGATAGGAGCTTGAAAATTCTACAGGAAGGTTCTCAGATACACTAAACCTGATGGTGTGATTTTTTCATTAAGATTATATCACTTTTAGGGGGTGTTTTTCGCTTTTTTTCTGAAAATAAGAGAAATTTTTTCAGGCTCGTAACTTTTGATGGGTGTAATTAAACTTGATGAAATTTAAATTGAGACAAGTCGCTCTTACTATACAATTCGTTACCACGAACTGTTTGATTTGATCAAACAACATATCTGCTATTTTTTATTTATTTTTTTTTTAGACGTTACACCAATTTATTACGATCATTAACAAGCTTACAATATTTGGAACCACTTTTTTAATACTATACATTCATAAGGAAAAGAATGAAACTGAAGTCCATAACATATTAATCTATTAACGATATATACACATAAAGATATCCATTCTCCTAGGAAGCGCTTCAAAAAGAAAAGGAATTATTGGTAAAGTTGGCGAAAATTCATGGGGAATCACCTCCAGAGGTGGCAGCAATAATGATGATGATCAGCACCACAATAGCAATTACACCAATTATTAGCCACATCTTCATGTTTTTCCACCAGAATTTGTTTTTCATTTTTGCAGCTTGCTGTTTAAACTGTGATGCACCTTGTTGTAAAGCATCTGCACGGTCATCAAGCTCGGACAGTTTTTGGTCCCTTTCCAACACCTTCTCTACATTTGTCCTCATAATATCAACGACCTCATTTACTTGCGCCTGTGTCTGCTGTAACCGCCTCTGAGCTGCAATTTGCTGTGGCGTCCTTGGACCACCAACGATGGGCGCATCACCGCCAGCACCTTCTGGAGCCGGGCTGGTTGGTGAAATATCTGCTATTTTGTGTTCTTTGGGACCTTCCAAATTCTTATAGTCTCTTACTGAATCTTCCGGTAACATAATCCTCTATATAATGATTTCTTTTAACACTTCAGTTACTATGGGCTAAAGTTCGTTCTTTAATTTAAAAATAAAACTAATTTAAAAATTTTCAGGTATTTTTCTAGATTAAATTAAAGGATTAAAATTATTGCTCATACACCATAAATATTTTTGCAGTTTATAACCTTATTGATTTTGCACTGAAAACTATAATAAAATAAAAATTCATTTCTTCAATATTTACGTCACGTCACTCATTACGTCATATATGGTTATTCGTACACAATCAGTGTTAAATATTACGAAACGTCACTTATTACGTCATATATGGTTAATAGTAGACAATCGGTGCTAGAAATCGGACTTGCTTCAAAAATCCAATATGTTTCAAAAGATAAAGCATGAATAGACATAAAAAATGCAGGTTTTTTTGTGTAAAGAGAATCTATTTTTTGTTGTTTTTTTAAGTTTTCTGTTCAATTTAATAACTAAAACTTTTATTTCATCTCTCACTTCAAAGTTTTAATTTCTCCTGAACTTACAATAAAATTACATTACAAAACATTACAAGTCCTGAACTCGTAATGTTGCTTACAATATTTGGAAACACTTTTTTAATACTATGCATTCATAAGGAAAAGAATAAAACTGACGTCCATAACATATTAATCTAATAACGATATATACACATAAAGATATCCATTCTCCTAGGCAGCGCTTCAAAAAGAAATGGAATTATTGGTAAAGTTGGGGAAAATTCATGGGGAATCACCTCCAGAGGTGGCAGCAATAATGATGATGATCAGCACCACAATAGCAATTACACCGATTATTAGCCACATCTTCATGTTTTTCCACCAGAATTTGTTTTTCATTTTCGCAGCTTGCTGTTCAAACTGTGATGCACCTTTTTGTAAAGCATCTGCATGGTTGTCAAGCTCGGACAGTTTTTGGTCCCTTTCCAACACCTTCTCTGCATTTGTCCTCATAATATCGACAACCTCATCTACTTGCGCCTGTGTCTGCTAGTAGAGATGACCCTATTGATCGTGACAGCACACCATATATGGGCATAGACCCACGTGGTTTATGGACTTTGTCAGTGAGAATTTGAAAAACAGGAATTTTGTCACATTTACGGATGGTTTTATGGACTTTGTCAGTGAGAATGAAAAAACAGGAAGTTTGTCACATTTTTGTCTGTTTTCATGTATGGTTATGTGTGTTGATTATTTGATGGTTTTATGGTCTTTGTCAGTGAGAATGGAAAAACAGGAACTTTGTCACTTCCTTCTTGTTGTTGTTCAAGCCAAATAATGTGAGTTTCCATGGTAACAGTATTTGTTATTGTTGTTTTGAACACGCGATAGAGTCATAAGTGAGAACACGGGGTTAATGGGTTCAATGTTGTTGTTGATGTTTTGTGAACGCGATAGATTCATTAGGGAGAACAAGTGGATAATGGGATAAATGTTGTTGTTATTGTTTTGGGCACGCGATAGAGTCATAAGGGGGAACACGTGGTTAATGGGGTCAATGTTATTGTTGTTGTTTTGGGCACGCGATAGAGTCATTAGGGAGAACACGTGGTTAATGGGGTCAATGTTATTGTTGTTGTTTTGGGCACGCGATAGAGTCATAAGGGGGAACACGTGGTTAATGGGGTCAATGTTATTGTTGTTGTTTTGGACACGCTCTCAGCGAATGCCAAGGTCAATGTTGTTGTTGTTGTTCAAGCCAAATGTTATGAGTTCCCGGGAAACACATGTGCTATCAGTCATTAATCAAATTGTTTCCGGCACGAAGTTTATTAATGTCTGGAGTTACCAACAAGAATCGTTTCCGAGCAAATGTTTTGATCTTAGCGCGCGAAAAGGTTTCCAAATAATTTGAAATGTGCCAGCGCAGAGATACCAAACAAGAGGAACTCGCTGAAATTACGTTTAGGGATAATTTTGGCGAAACTGTTTTAGCCATTTTATGGAATTATTTCGGCGAAACAGTTAGAGACATTATAAAAGATGATTTTAGAAAAGGTTTTAGAAGAGAATTTAATGGTAAAATTCTGTGGTCGTTATAATACACAAGTTCCATTTGAACAGTGTTGTGAGGTCCTCTACCCCAACCCCAAAGGGTTCCCCCAACCCCAAAGGAAGCCCCCGGTACTCAAAGGTCCCCCAAGCTCCCAAAGGGCCCCCAGACCCCCAAAGCCCCCCCGGTCCCCAAAGTCCCCCGAACCCCCAAAAGCCCTCCCCCCGGTCCCCAAAGGGTTCCAATCCCCCTACCTCAACCCCGAAGGAAGCCCCCGGTACTCAAAGTCCCCCCAAGCACCCAAAGGGTCCCCAGACCCCCAAAGACTCCACGGACTCCCAAAGGCCCTTCCCCTGTCCCCAAAGGTCCACCACGGCTCCCAAAGGACCTTTCGGCGCTGAAGGGTCCCCCAGACCCCAAAAGGCCCTACCCGAGCCCCCAAAGGCCCTCCCCGGTCCCCAAAGATCCAGCAGACCCCCAAAGGCCCTCCACCAGTCCCCAAAGGTTCCCCGGACCCCCAAAGGCCCCCCCTAATCCTCAAAGGCCCCCAGGCTCCCAAAGGGCCCCCAGACCCCAAAAGGCCATACCCGAGCCCCCAAAGGCCTTCCCCCGTCCCCAAAGGTCCACCACACCCCCAAAGGCCCTCCCCCGGTCCCCAAAGGTCCCCCGGACCCCCAAAGGCCCTCACCCGGTCCCCAAAGGTCCCCCCGGGCTCCCAGGGCTCCCAAAGGACTAATCGGTGCTCAAGGGCCCCCTCAGACCCCCAAAGGCCCTCCCCAGGCTCCAAAGGCCCTCCCCCGGTCCCCAAAGGTCCCCTGGGCTCCCAAAAGACCACCCAAACCTCAAGGGCCCCCGAACCCCCAAACGCCCACCCCCGGCCCACCATAGAGTCCCCGCTCCATTTTTTAATACTTTTTTATAGCTTTATTATATCTTTTCTGAACAAGTTCCATTCATAATGTCATTCCTAAACCCATTTTCCAACCTCAAAGAGCCCCCTCCCCAATTCGTAAATACTTTCTTGAATTTTTTAACATGATATTTTTTTAACGATTTTACGTATCTTAAAATGACATGAAATATGCTTACGGCTCTACCAATCGTACTCTGTGCGTGTTCAAAGACACGATGTGGCTTTCTCACTGGTACTCTATGGCAGGTTATCGACACTAACTAGTTTATTGCATGCATTAAATCAGTATTTTTACGCAGTGGAAGGATAAACACACAACTCATATCTGTAAAAAAGTGAAGATGAATTATTCGACGAAAGTATGTACACATGAAAAAATCATCGTCATGTTGAATGCAGACAAGGAGAAATACCTGAACTATGAAACGAGTGCAAGTGGTAACACTATTGGAAATCTGTGCATGCTTTGTCATGACAGCGAGAAGTTAGATTTCTTTGGAGTACCCAAGAATTTCAATCGTGTAAATGGCATATATGCAAGAGTAACAATACCAGAGAAATTAGTGCTCAAAGAGACTGCAAACTTAAAAATAATTGTCGACGATCGGGGACAACTCGCTACGGCTTCTGGTAACACATTACCTGTTGATAAATCCTATCATCATCTTTCTGGTATCAGCATTTTAAAGAGAACAAGAAGAAGACAAGCATACTCCTGCACCAACATCATAAATCATATCTTGTCAATGTGTCAAAACTGCCATCTATGTAAAAATAATGTGACAATAGACAAGGAAATCGCAGGCAGAATAAAAAGGACATTAGCAGACAATATCATCAATGAATATAAAGACGAATTGACGGAAAGTGACGCGCAAGTGTACTAATAATGTGTAATAATGTATTTAACGTATTTTTATATTAATATTCTACATGTCATTATTTCATTAAAAATATTTTATGCATTATTTTGTTAAGTGTTCATTATTTTTAGGGTTTGGCAGAACGTTAAACGTTCAGAATATCTATTGAAAAGGTCAGAGATGAAAGAAAAAGAATTTTTAGAGATAGGGATACTACTAGAAGACTCAATTTTCTCAATGAAGTGAAGAAAAGTTCAAGTTCTCTTCTGAACTTTACCAAAGAACACACTTCAATTCTAATTTCTCCAGAGAAAACTAAATTTTCCACTTTAGTTCAGATCTGTCTCGAAGAGATGAAAAATTTAAAACACTGTTCCAAATTTTCTCAACGAAGTCAAGGAAAGTTCAAGTTCTCTTCGGAATTTTACCAAAGAACACGCTACAATTCTAATTTCTCCAGAGAAAACTAAAATCTACCACTTCAGTTCTTTATTTCACAAAGAGATAAATAAATTTAAAGTTCAATTCTAATTTTTCGGTTTGAAGATAGGAAAAGCAATACCATACTTGTGAATATTTTCATGGAAGATAAAAAGTTATAGTTCAATTTTAAATTTTCTTAACGAAGTCAAGGAAAGTTCAAGTTCTCTTCGGAATTTTCCCAAAGAACACGCTACAATTCTAATTTCTCCAGAGAAAACTAAAATCTACCACTTGATTTCTTCATTTCACAAAGACATAAAGAAATTTAAAGTTCAATTTTAATTTTTCGATTGGAAGATAGAAAAAGTAATACTATACTTGTGAATATTTTCATTGAAGATAAAAAGTTCTAGTTAAATTTAAAATTTTCTCAACGAAGTCAAGGAAAGTTCAAGTTCTCTACTAAATTTTACCATAGAACACAATTCCATTCTAATTTCTCAGAGAAAACAAAAATCTTCCACTTCAGTTCTTTATTTCACAAAGACATAAAGAAATTTAATGTTCAATTCTAATTTTTCAGTGGAAGATAGAAAAATTAATACCGTACTTGTGAAATATTTTCACGGAAGATAAAAAGCTCTAGTTCATTTTAAAATTTTCTCAACGAAGTGAAGTAGAGTTCAAGATCTCTTCGGAGTATTATCAGAGAACAAGAGTAAATAATCCTGTCTAAAGCGGAAGCAAAGCTATACAACTAAGAGTTTTTATTTCACGAAGAGACAAATACATTTAATATTATTTTCTAATTTTTCGCTGGTACAATAGGAAATGCCATTACCCACCTTTGAATATTTTTATGGACTTGGATAAGCTCTTGCTTAATTAAAAATTTTCTAAACGAAGTCAAGGAAAGTTCAAGTTCTCTTCGGAATTTTCCCAAAGAACACGCTACAATTCTAATTTCTCCAGAGAAAACTAAAATCTACCACTTGATTTCTTTATTTCACAAAGACATAAAGAAATTTAAAGTTCAATTTTAATTTTTCGATTGGAAGATAGAAAAAGTAATATACTTGTGAATATTTTCATGGAAGATAAAAAGTTCTAGTTGAATTTAAAATTTTCTCAATGAAGTTAAGGAGAGTTCAAGTTCTCTTCTGAATTTTACAAAAGAACACACTACAATTCTAATTTCTCAGAGAAAACAAAAATCTTCCACTTCAGTTCTTTATTTCACAAAGACATAAAGAAATTTAAAGTTCAATTCTAATTTTTCAGTTGAAGATAGAATAATTAATACCATACTTGTGAAATATTTTCATGGAAGATAAAAAGTTCTAGTTCAATTTAAAATTTTCTCAACGAAGTGAAGGAAAGTTCAAGTTCTCTACTGAATTTTATCAAAGAACACACTTCAATTCTAATTTCGCCAAAGAAAACAAAAATCTTCCACTTCAGTTCTTTATTTCACAAAGACATAAAGAAATTTAATGTTCAATTTTAATTTTTCGGCGGAAGATATAAAAATTAAGAACTTACTTGTTAATATTTTCATCGAAGATAAAAAGTTCTAGTTAACTTTAAAATTTTCACTAAGAAGTGAAGAAAAATTAAAGTTCCCTTCTTAAATTTACTAAAGAACAAACTTCAATTCTAATTTAGCCAAAGAAAATACAAATATTCCACTTCAGTTCTATATTTCACAAAGACATAAAGAAATTTAAAAGTTCAATTCTAAATTTTTCGGTTGGAAGATAGAAAAAGCAATACCATACTTGTGAAATATTTTCATGGAAGATAAAAAGTTCTAGTTCAATTTAAAATTTTCTCAACAAAGTTAAGGAGAGTTCAAGTTCTCTTCTGAATTTTACCAAAGAACACGCTTAAATTCTAATTTCTCAGAGAAAACATAAATCTTCCACTTCAGTTCTTTATTTCACAAAGACATAAAGAAATTTAAAGTTCAATTCTAATTTTTCGGTGGAAGATAGAAAAAGTAATACCATACTTGTGAATATTTTCATGTAAGATTAAAATTTCTATTTCATTTTAAAATTTTCTTAATAAAGTCAAGGAAAGTTCAAGTTCTCTTCTGAATTTTACTATAGAACACAATTCAATTCTAATTTCAACAGAGAAAACATAAGTATTCCACGTAAGTTCTTTATTTCACAAACACATAAAGAAATTTAAAGTTCAATTCTAAATTTTTCGCTGGAAGATGGAAAAGCAATACCACACTTGTGAATATTTTCACGGAAAATAAAAAGTTCTAGTTCAATTTTAAATTTTCTTAACGAAGTGAAGAAAAGTTCAAGTTCTCTTCTGAACTTTACAAAGAACACACCCAATTTAAAATTTTCTCAATGAAGTGAAGAAAAGTTCAAGTTCTCTTCTGAACTTTACCAAAGAACACACTTCAATTCTAATTTCTCCAGAGAAGACTAAATTTTCCACTTTAGTTCAGATCTGTCTCGAAGAGATGAAAAATTTAAAACACTGTTCCAAATTTTCTCAACGAAGTCAAGGAAAGTTCAAGTTCTCTTCGGAATTTTACCAAAGAACACACTTCAATTCTAATTTCTCCAGAGAAAACTAAAATCTTCCACTTCAGTTCTTTATTTCACAAGGACATAAAGAAATTTAAAGTTTAATTCTAATTTTTCGGTTGGAAGATAGAAAAAGTAATACTATACTTGTGAATATTTTCATTGAAGATAAAAAGTTCTAGTTCAATTTAAAATTTTCTTAACGAAGTGAAGAAAAATTCAAGTTCTCTTCTGAATTTTACCAAAGAACACACCCAATTTAAAATTTTCTCAATGAAGTGAAGAAAAGTTCAAGTTCTCTTCTGAACTTTACCAAAGAACACACTTCAATTCTAATTTCTCCAAAGAAAACAAAAATCTTCCACTTGATTTCTTTATTTCACAAAGACATAAAAAAATTTAAAGTTCAATTTTAATTTTTCGGTGGAAGATAGAAAAATTAATACCATACTTGTGAATATTTTCCCGGAAGATAAAAAGTTCTAGTTCAATTTAAAATTTTCTTAACGAAGTGAAGAAGAATTCAAGTTCTCTTCTGAATTTTACTAAAGAAAACACTTCAATTATAATTTCACCAAAGAAAATAAAAATCTTCCACTTTATTTCTTTATTTCACAAAGACATAAAGAAATTTAAAGTTCAATTCTAAATTTTTCGATGGAAGATAGAAAAAGCAATACCAAACTTGTGAATATTTTCACGGAAAATAAAAAGTTCTAGTTCAATTTTAAATTTTCTCAACGAAGTGAAGAAAAGTTCAAGTTCTCTACTGAATTTTACCAAAGAACATAATACAATTCTAATTTCTCCAGAGAAAACTAAATTTTCCACTTTAGTTCAGATCTGTCTCGAAGAGATGAAAAATTTTAAACACTGTTCAAAATTTTACACAGAAGATAAAAAATTTCAAGGTCTCTTCTGGATTTTACCAAAGATCACAAGTCAATTATAATTTCCCCAGAGAAAACAAAAATCTTCCACTTAAATTCTATATTTCACAAAGGCATAAAGAAAGTTAAAGTTACATTCTAAATTTTTCAGGGAGAGATAGAAAAATTAATACAATACTTGTGAATATTTTCACAGAAGATAAATACAATACATTTAAATATTTTCACGTACGATAAGGAGCTCTAGTTCAATTTTAAATTCTCTCAATCAAGTCAATGAAAGTCTAAGGTCTAGTAGGAATAGTAACAAAGCCCAAGATAATATTCCCGTGCCCTACGGGACAACAAACCTCTAACTTCACACTTCTATATTTAATAATTGCGATAGTATATGATAAGCAATTGTCGACATTTTCTTAAGATGAGGTGATGAGCAATTCAATACTTGCGAAAACTTTAAAAGAGGATAAATAACATACAGGTAAATATTTACAAGAAATATAAAAAGTTCTAGTTCAATTTAAAATTTTATCAACGAAGTGAAGAAATGTTCAAGTTCTCTTCTGACATTTCTTAAAGAAGTGAAAAAAGTTAGCCCAATTCTGAATTTTAACAATGAAAATGAAAAAAGCTACCACTTCAGTTCTTAATTTCTCAATGACATAAAACGTACGTGCGCGTACGTAGGCTAACCAAGCCTAACCTAACTTAACCTAACTTAATCTAATCTAACTTAATCTAACCTAACCTAACCTAATCATAAACCTAACTTTTTGCCGGTCTCTCACCTAACCTAAGCTAACCTAAGTGACGCGTACGTGGGCTAACCTAACCTAACTTAACCTAACCTAATCTAACCTAACTTAATCTAGCCTAACCTAACCTAACCATACTCGCCGCAAAAGGTTAGGTTAACTTATCATGAGAGCTCATGACAAGTTAATCTAACCTAACTTAAACATGTAGAAATGTTTCTATTTATTTATTAATATTTATTTATTCCTAACCGAACCTATTGTTTTGGAGGTTAGATGAACGAGTTTGAACGATTGTCTTTAATAATAGAACGAGTCCCTCATTTTTAATTTAAAAATTTGAGGGGTAAATCCATAAGACAAAGCGGGTAAAATTTAATTTAAAATTAGAATAGGACTTTAAATTTTTCATCTCTTTGAGAAAAAACCTGAACTGAAATGGAACCTTTTTATTTTCTTGGAAAAATTAGAAGAGAACTTTGAATGTTTTATGTCATTGAGAAATTAAGAACAGAAGTGGGAGCTTTTTCATTTTCATTGGTAAAATTCAGAATTGGGCTAACTTTTTTCACTTCTTTAAGAAAAGTCAGAAGAGAACTTGAGTATTTCTTAACTTTATTAAGAAAATTTAAAATTGAACTAGAACTTTTTATCTTTCGGAAAAATATTAACATGTATGGTATTTATCCTCTGTGAAAATAATCGCAAGTATGAATTTACTTTTTCTATCTTCAAACGAAAAATTAGAATTGAACTTTATATTTCTTTATGTCTTTGTGAAATAAAGAACTGAAGTGGAAGATTTTTGTTTTCTCTGGAGAAATTAGAATTTTAGCGTGTTCTTTGGTAAAATTCAGTAGAGAACTTGAACTTTCCTTGACTTCGTTGACAAAATTTTAAATTGAACTAGAACTTTTTATCTTCCGGGAAAATATTCAAATGTATTGTATTTATCTTCAGTGAAAATATTCACAAGTATGGTATTAATTTTTCTATCTCTCACCGAAAAATTTAGAATGGAACTTTAAATTTCTTTATGCCTTTTGTGAAATATAGAACTGAAGTGGAAGATTTTTGTTTTCTCTGGAGAAATTAGAATTGAATTGTGTTCTTTGGTAAAATCCGAAGAGAACTTGAACTTTTTTATCTTCTGTGAAAAATTTGGAACAGTGTTTTAAATTTTTCATCTCTTCGAGACAGATCTGAACTAAAGTGGAAAATTTAGTTTTCTCTGGAGAAATTAGAATTGTATTATGTTCTTTGGTAAAATTCAGTAGAGAACTTGAACTTTTCTTCACTTCATTAAGAAAATTTTAAATTGAACTAGAACTTTTTATCTTCCGTGAAAATATTCACAAGTGTGGTATTGCTTTTTCTATCTTCCATCGAAAAATTTAGAATTGAACTTTAAATTTCTTTATGTCTTTGTGAAATAAAGAAATAAAGTGGAAGATTTTTATTTTCTTTGGTGAAATTATAATTGAAGTGTTTTCTTTGGTA
Organism: Artemia sp. Qi Xiang Cuo; assembly: GCF_049724085.1. NCBI lineage: Eukaryota > Metazoa > Arthropoda > Branchiopoda > Anostraca > Artemiidae > Artemia > Artemia sp. Qi Xiang Cuo. The sequence continues at coordinate 47,027,405 of NC_142809.1, read as the reverse complement.
AAATTCAGAAGAGAACTTGAATTCTTCTTCACTTCGTTAAGAAAATTTTAAATTGAACTAGAACTTTTTATCTTCCGGGAAAATATTCACAAGTATGGTATTAATTTTTCTATCTTCCACCGAAAAATTAAAATTGAACTTTAAATTTTTTTATGTCTTTGTGAAATAAAGAAATTAAGTGGAAGATGTAGTTTTCTTTGGATAAATTAGAATTGAAGTGTTTTCTTTGTTATAGCTTAGTAGATAACTTGAACTTTTCTTCACTTCATTGAGAAAATTTTAAATTGGGTGGGTTCTTTGGTAAAATTCAGAAGATAACTTGAATTTTTATTTACTTCGTTAAGAAAATTTTAAATTGAACTAGAACTTTTTATCTTCAATGAAAATATTCACAAGTATAGCATTACTTTTTCTATCTTCCAATCGAAAAATTAGAATTGAACTTTAAATTTCTTTATGTCTTTGTGAAATAAAGAACTGAAGTGGAAGATTTTAGTTTTCTCTGGTGAAATTAGAATTGAATTTTGTTCTTTGGTAAAATTCAGAAGAGAACTTGAACTTTCCTTGACTTCGTTGAGAAAATTTGGAACAGTATTTTAAATTTTTCATCTCTTCGAGACAGATCTGAACTAAAGTGTAAAATTTTAGTCTTCTCTGGAGAAATTAGAATTGAAGCGTGTTCTTTGGTAAAGTTCAGAAGAGAACTTGAACTTTTTTTCACTTCATTGAGAAAATTTTAAATTGGGTGTGTTCTTTGGTAAAGTTCAGATGAGAACTTGAATTTTTCTTCACTTCATTGAGTAAATTTAAAATTGAACTAGAACTTTTTATTTTCCGTGTAAATATTCACAAGTGTGGTATTGCTTTTCCATCTTCCAGCGAAAAATTTAGAATTGAACTTTAAATTTCTTTATGTCTTTGTGAAATATAGAACTTAAGTGGAAGATTTTTGTTTTCTTTGGCAAAATTAGAATTGAAGTGTGTTCTTTGGTAAAATTCAGAAGAGAACTTGAACTCTTTTTCACTTCGTTGAGAAAATTTAAAATTGAACTAGAACTTTTTATCTTCCATGAAAATATTCACAAGTATGGTATTAATTTTTCTATCTTCCACCGAAAAATTAGAATTGAACTTTAAATTTCTTTATGTCTTTGTGAAATAAAGAACTGAAGTGGAAGATTTTTGTTTTCTCTGAGAAATTAGAATTTAAGCGTGTTCTTTGGTAAAATTCAGTAGAGAACTTGAACTTTCCTTGACTTTGTTGAGAAAATTATAAATTGAGCTAGAACTTTTTATCTTCCGTGAAAATATTTCATTTGTATGGTATTGCTTTTTCTGTCTTCCAACCGAAAAATTTAGAATTGAACTTTAAATTTGTTTATGTATTTGTGAAATATAGAACTGAAGTGGAATATTTTTGTTTTCTCTGTCGAAATTAGAAATGAATTTTGTTCTTTGTTAAAATTCAGAAGAGAACTTGAATTTTCCTTGACTTTATTGAGAAAATTTTAAATTGAACTAGAACTTTTTATCTTCCATGAAAATATTCACAAGTATGGTATTAATTTTTCTATCTTCCACCGAAAAATTAGAATTGAACATTAAATTTCTTTATGTCTTTGTGAAATAAAGAACTGAAGTGGAAGATTTTTGTTTTCTTGGGCGAAATTAGAATTGAAGTGTGTTCTTTGGTAAAATTCAGTAGAGAACTTGAACTTTCCTTCACTTCGTTGAGAAAATTTTAAATTGAACTAGAACTTTTTATCTTCCATGAAAATATTTCACAACTATGGTATTAATTATTCTATCTTCCACTGAAAAATTAGAATTGAACTTTAAATTTCTTTATGTCTTTGTGAAATAAAGAACTGAAGTGGAAGATTTTTGTTTTCTCCGAGAAATTAGAATTGAAGTGTGTTCTTTGATAAAATTCAGAAGAGAACTTGAATTTTCCTTGACTTTGTTGAGAAAATTTTAAATTGAACTAGAACTTTTTATCTTCCATGAAAATATTCACAAGTATGGTATTACTTTTTCTATCTTCCAACCGAAAAATTAAAATTGAACTTTAAATTTCTTTATGTCTTTGTGATATAAAGAAATCAAGTGGTAGATTTTAGTTTTCTCTGGAGAAATTAGAATTGTAGCGTGTTCTTTGGGAAAATTCCGAAGAGAACTTGAACTTTCCTTGACTTCGTTAAGAAAATTTTAAATTGAACTAGAACTTTTTATCTTCCATTAAAATATTCACAAGTATAGTATTACTTTTTCTATCTTCAAACCGAAAAATTATAATAGAGATTTAAATTTCTTTATCTCTTTGTGAAATAAAGAAATGAAGTGATAGATTTTTGCTTTCGCTGGCGAAATTAGAATTTAAGTGTGTTCTTTGATAAAATTCCGAAGAGAACTTGAACTCTCCTACACTTCGTTGAGAAAATTTTAAAATGAACTAGAGCTTTTTATCTTCCATGAAAATATTTCACAACTATGGTATTAATTATTCTATCTTCCACCGAAAAATTAGAATTGAACTTTAAATTTCTTTATGTCTTTGTGAAATAAAGAACTGAAGTGGAAGATTTTTGTTTTCTCTGAGAAATTAGAATTGAAGTTTGTTCTGTGGTTAAATTCGGAAGAGAACTTGAATTCTCCTTAACTTCATTGAGAAAATTTTAAATTGAACTAGAACTTTTTATCTTCCATGAAAATATTCACAAGTATGGTATTACTTTTTCTATCTTCCAACCGAAAAATTAAAATAGAACTTTAAATTTCTTTATGTCTTTGTGAAATAAAGAAATCAAGTGGTAGGTTTTAGTTTTCTCTGGAGAAATTAGAATTGTAGCGTGTTCTTTGGGAAAATTCCGAAGGGAACTTGAACTTTCCTTGACTTCGTTAAGAAAATTTAAAATTGAACTATAACTTTTTATCTTCCATGAAAATATTCACAAGTATAGTATTACTTTTTCTATCTTCAAACCGAAAAATTAGAATTTAACTTTAAATTTCTTTATGTCTTTGTGAAATAAAGAACTGAAGTGGTAGATTTTAGTTTTCTCTGGAGAAATTAGAATTGTAGCGTGTTCTTTGGTAAAATTCCGAAGAGAACTTGAACTTTCCTTGACTTCGTTGAGAAAATTTGGAACAGTGTTTTAAATTTTTCATCTCTTCGAGACAGATCTGAACTAAAGTGGAAAATTTAGTCTTCTCTGGAGAAATTAGAATTGAAGTGTGTTCTTTGATAAAGTTCAGAAGAGAACTTGAACTTTTCTTCACTTCATTGAGAAAATTGAGTCTGCTAGTAGTATCCCTATCTCTAAAAATTCTTTTTCTTTCATCTCTGACCTTTTCAATAGATATTCTGAACGTTTAACGTTCTGCCAAACCCTAAAAATAATGAACACTTAACAAAATAATGCATAAAATATTTTTAATGAAATAATGACATGTAGAATATTAATATAAAAATACGTTAAATACATTATTACACATTATTAGTACACTTGCGCTTCACTTTCCGTCAATTCATCTTTATATTCATTGATGATATTGTCTGCTAATGTCCTTTTTATTCTGCCTGCGATTTCATTGTCTCTTGTCAAATTATTTTTACATAGATGGCAGTTTTGACACAATGACAAGATATAATTTATGATGTTGGTGCAGGAGTATGCTTGTCTTCTTTTTGTTCTCTTTAAAATGCTAATACCAGAAAGATGATTATAGGATTTATCAACAGGTAATGTGTTACCAGAAGCCGTAGCAAGGAGTTGTCCCCGATCATCGACAATTATTTTTAAGTTTGCATTCTCTTTGAGCACTAATTTCTCTGGTAATGTTACTCTTGCATATCCGCCGTTTGCACGATTGAAATTCTTGGGTACTCCAAAGAAATCTAACTTCTCGCTGTCATGACAACGCATGCATACATTTCCAATAGTGTTACCACTTGCACTCGTTTCATAGTTCAGGTATTTCTCCTTGTCTGCATTCAACACGACGATGATTTTTTCATGTGTACATACTTTCGTCGAATAATTCATCTTCACTTTTTTACAGATATGAGTTGTGTGTTTATCCTTCCACTGCGTAAAAATACTGATTTAATGCATGCAATAAACTAGGTAGTGTCGATAACCTGCCATAGAGTACCAGTGAGAAAGCCATATCGTGTCTATGAACAAGCACAGAGTACGATTGGTAGAGCCGTAAGCATATTTCATGTCATTTTAAGAGACGTAAAAAGGTTTAAAAAATACCATTTTAAAAGATTCAATAACGTATTTATAAATTGGGGGGGGGACTCTTTAAGGTTGTAAAATGGGTTTAGGAATGACATTACGAATTGAACTTGTTCAGAAGATCTATTTTAACGCAATAAAAAAGTATTAAAAAATGGAGCGGGGGCTCTATGGGGGGCCGTGGGAGGGTGTTGGGGGGTTCGGGGGCCCGTGAGGATTGGGTGGTCTTTTGGGAGCCCAGGGGACCGTTGGGGACCGGGGGAGGGCCTTTGGAGCCTGGGGAGGGCCTTTGGGGGTCTGAGGGGGCCCTTGAGCACCGAGTGGTCCTTTGGGAGCCCTGGGAGCCCGGGGGGACCTTTGGGAACCGGGTGAAGGCCTTTGGGGGTCCGGGGGAGGGCCTTTGGGGGTGTGGTGGCCCTTTGGGGACCGGGGAGGGCCTTTGGGGGCTCGGGTATGGCCTTTTGGGGTCTGGGGGCCCTTTGGGAGCCTGGGGGCCTTTGAGGATTAGGGGGGGGTCCTTTGGGGGTCCGGGGAACCTTTGGGGACTGGTGGAGGGCCTTTGGGGGTGTGGTGGACCTTTGGGGACCGGGTATGGCCTTTGGGGGCTCGGTGAGGGCCTTTGGGGGTCTGGGGGACCCTTCAGCGCCGAATGGTCCTTTGGGAGCCCTGGTGAACCTTTGGGGACAGGGGAAGGGCCTTTGGGAGTCCGTGGAGTCTTTGGGGGTCGGGGGACCCTTTGGGTGCTTGGGGGGACTTTGAGTACCGGGGGCTTCCTTTGGGGTTGAGGTAGGGGGATTGGAACCTTTTGGGGACCGGTGGGGAGGGCTTTTGGGGGTTCGGGGGACTTTGGGGACCGGGGGGGCCTTTGGGGTCTGGGGGCCCTTTGGGAGCTTGGGGGACCTTTGAGTACCGGGGGCTTCCTTCGGGTTGGGGTAGGGGGATTGGAACCCTTTGGGGTTGGGGTAGAGGACCTCACAACACTGTTCAAATGGAACTTGTGTATTATAACGACCACAGAGTTTCACCATTAAATTCTCTTCTAAAACCTGTTCTAAAATCATCTTTTAAAATGTCTCTAACTGTTTCGCCGAAATAATTCCATAAAATGGCTAAAACGGTTTCGCCAAAATTATCCCTAAACGTAATTTCAGCGAGTTCCTCTTGTTTGGTATCTCTGCGCTGGCGCATTTCAAATTATTTGGAAACCTTTTCGCGCGCTAAGATCAAAACATTTGCTCGGAAACGATTCTTGTTGGTAACTCCAGACATTAATAAACTTCGCGCCGGAGACAATTTGATTAATGACTGATAGCACATGTGTTTCCCGGAAACTCATAACATTTGGCTTGAACAACAACAACGGCATTAACCTTGGCATGCGCTGAGAGCGTGTCCAAAACAACAACAATAACATTGACCCCATTAACCGCGTGTTCCCCCTTATGACTCTATCGTGTGCTCAAAACAATAACAATAACATTGACCCCATTAACCACGTGTTCTCCCTAATGACTCTATCGCGTGCCCAAAACAACAACAACAACATTGACCCCATTAACCACGTGTTCCCTCTAATGACACGATTGCATTATCAAAACAACAACAACCACATTTAACCCATGAACCACGTGTTCTCTCAAATAAGTCAATCACGTGCCCAAAACAACAACAATAGAAATGATATCATTCAAAATATGTTCTCATTTATGAATCTATAGCGTGTTCAAAACAACAACAAGAAATACTGTTACCATGGAAACTCACAACATTTGGCTTGAACAACAACAAGAAGGAAGTGACAAAGTTCCTGTTTTTCCATTCTCACTGACAAAGACCATAAAACCATCAAATAATCAACACACATAACCATCCATGAAAACAGACATAAATGTGACAAACTTCCTGTTTTTTCATTCTCACTGACAAAGTCCATAAAACCATCCATAAATGTGACAAAATTCCTGTTTTTCAAATTCTCACTGACAAAGTCCATAAACCACGTGGTTCTATGCCCATATATGGTGTGCTGTCACGATCAATAGGGTCATCTCTACTTCTGCTGTGACCGCCTCTGAGCTGCAATTTGCTGTGGCGTCATTGGACCACACTCTTACTGAATCTTCCGGTAACTTTTCAATTTTAAGTATGAGTCTTACTACTTATGAACAAAAAAATTTCAACTCTGGCCATGGCCATAATTTAAAATTTTCTGGAATTATTCTAGTTTCAATTGCCAAGTCAGATTTTCTGTTGAAACCCTAAATAAAACTACTCATTTCATTCAACTTTATCTATGCTTTTTATAATGTTAATAATTATATGTTGATCTTTTTGTGCAAGATGATGTTTATAACATTTGCTACTCTAGTGTAATACAAAAACGTTGTTTTTGTAAAAAGTTGATTTTATTCAATGAATTATTTTGTTAATTACGAATAGTTTTTAAATGCATGCATTTCCTTTAAAATTATCCATTAAACATCTCTTAATGATATTTCAGTTCCCTGCTAGCTGAGGAAAAAGAACAGAAAAATAATTTCGATGCAGAATATCATGGTTTCAGCCACTTTTCTTATTTTTCAAGCCAATAGATTTTTTGTAAATCAAGGCAAGGGATGGTAATTCTCCTTTATAGGGGTTTCAGACAAAGTGGGTATAATAGAGTGCTTTTTGTTTCGATCTGTCGCTATTTCTATTGGTTCGAGGCCATTTTACTATTAACTATTGGACGTGATCATCTCTTATTAGGTTACTAGCTACCGCTGCAACCCTGATATCTATGTGTAAATGTATCAGTATTCCTTTCTATATTTAAATGCACTAGTGTTCAGTTCCATATGTAAATGCATTTTATATAATATACTTTGTGTTTCTATCTGACCCCATTTTAGGGATTCTGGGTTTTTTTTTACTATTGGCCCTGTTTGTCTTTTAGTAGGTTGCCGCTACTGAAACAAACCACGACGTTCCAGTTTTCAGCTTAAATGTGTTATTTCATAAACTAATCAACCTCTTTTGTATTTTTTACGCTACAAAAAAAACAAAATAAAAAAGATCCAACATTTCCTTAACTTTTCTGAATTTTTTCGCTTAAATATTTCACCCAAAGTACTCCACTTTAACAACCCAAGTAATAAATTTACTGCAACTAATGGTCCAAAATACGTAGATTACCAGTCACGATCTTATTCTCTAGTAAAGTACAAGATGGAATATCAATTCTTTTACCGTGATTGGCAATAATAATTACCGTTCCTTTCAATGAAACATTATGGCCAAATGTGACATCCCCAGACACCGTCAAATGATCTAATTCAAGAATATCGGGGATTGTCTCAAAACGGCGTAAGAAATCGGCCACCTTTGCAAATTGATTGTCTCCCAGCTTAATGAATGGGGTTGATGAGAAACTTCTGAGAGGATTCATCTTGAGACTTCCATTTTTTATAAGATACAAATTGCTCTTCAGAAGCAAAAGATCTTGTGTCTTCTTCACAGGCAAGAAACGGGAACGAGGTACATTTAAACCAATGCCATTGTCAAACGATTTCATAGCAGCACCAACAGCTGTCTCTAGCTGTAAAACATTAACACCATTTTTAAGTGTTTTTGGGTTAACGATCACTTCCATATCCAAGGTGTTTTCATCGATAGCTCGTTTAATGGCATCCAGCCGAATCCACAGGTTATTCGTATTGAATATCTTGAATGTTTTAATTGATTTAAATTCATCAACATGCTGCTTTGGCACCTGAGCAATCTCAAGCAAACGGAGCTTCCCTTCATACTGAATGAGTGTGCCACCCTTAACGTCTGCCCGTGTTTTATCAGTAACCTCTATTAGAAACTCGACAGGAGATCTATTTTGAGCATTGATCAACATTTTAAGAATATTGAGATCCACCGTAGCACCAAGGTTGTCAATATTTGATATGAAACAGTATTCGTATCCTTCGCTAAGAAAACGGTTAAGTAATCCCGAATGGGCAAATGAGGCATAGAAATCACCATGGCCAGGTGGGTACCAAGCTTCTTGGTCATCTTCAATTGAGTAATTCCTGGCAATAGGTGAATGAGATTCTCTGTGAATCCTTGGATAGCAAGATTGGTTGAAGGTTTCAATCGGTATATCCAAATTTCTATATTTTTGAAGGACCTTTTTTGTGTCTTCATCCGTGTTGAACGAGTTCATAAGCACTAATGGAACATTGGAACTGTACTTATTGTTTAAATACTTAATTTGTTGAACAGTCAAATCCAAAAAAGTCAAACCCTTCCGGACTGCAATGACAGATTTTGGACCTTGACAGCCCATGGACGTTCCCAGACCTCCGTTCAACTTCACAACAACTAACTTCTTAAGCATATCTGCTATTTGGTGTTCTTTGGGAGCTTCCAAATTCTTATAGTCTCTTACTGAATCTTCCGGTAACTTTTCAATTTTTTCCCATTGAAATTTTGCTCCATCGTCTTCTAAAAATTTTGAATACAGTTTTTTAAAACTATCAAGTTCCTTCTCGCTTTGCTCTTTATATTGTGGTTGTGCGGTCTGAAGCAACCCGTCCAAATCTTTCACTAGCTGCGATTTAGCATCCCTTTTTGTGCAAGATTGAAAATCGGAAACATCCGATATTGCACCTTGTTGTAAAGCATCTGCACGGTTGTCAAGCTCGGACAGTTTTTGGTCCCTTTCCAACACCTTCTCTACATTTGTCCTCATAATATCAACGACCTCATCTACTTGCGCCTGTGTCTGCTGTAACCGCCTCTGAGCTGCAATTTGCTGTGGCGTCCTTGGACCACCAACGATGGGCGCATCACCGCAAGCACCTTCTGGAGCAGGGCTGGTTGGTGAAATATCTTCTATTTGGTGTTCTTTGGGACCTTCCAAATTCTTATAGTCTCTTACTGAATCTTCCGGTAACATAATCCTCTATATAATGATTTCTTTTAACACTTCAGTTACTATGGGCTAAAGTTCGTTCTTTAATTTAAAAATAAAACTAATTTAAAAATTTTCAGGTATTTTTCTAGTTTAAATTAAAGGATTAAAATTATTGCTCATACACCATAAATATTTTTGCAGTTTATAACCTTATTGATTTTGCACTGAAAACTATAATAAAATAAAAATTCATTTCTTCAATATTTACGTCACGTCACTCATTACGTCATATATGGTTATTCGTACACAATCAGTGTTAAATATTACGAAACGTCACGTATTACGTCATATATGGTTATTAGTAGACAATCGGTGCTAGAAATCGGACTTGCTTCAAAAATCCAATATGTTTCAAAAGATAAAGCATGAAAAGACATAAAAATGTAGGTTTTTTTGTGTAAAGAGAATCTATTTTTTGTTGTTTTTTTAAGTTTTCTGTTCAATTTAATAACTAAAACTTTTATTTCATCTCTCACTTCAAAGTTTTAATTTCTCCTGAACTTAGATTAAAATTACATTACAAAACATTACAAGTCCTGAAATCGTAATGTTGCTTACAATATTTGGAACCACTTTTTTAATACTATGCATTCATAAGGAAAAGAATAAAACTGACGTCCATAACATATTAATCTAATAGCGATATATACACATAAAGATATCCATTCTCCTAGGCAGCGCTTCAAAAAGAAATGGAATTATTGGTAAAGTTGGGGAAAATTCATGGGGAATCACCTCCAGAGGTGTTAGCAATAATGATGATGATCAGCACCACAATAGAAATTACACCAATTATTAGCCACATCTTCATGTTTTTCCACCAGAATTTGTTTTTCATTTTCGCAGCTTGCTGTTCAAACTGTGATGCACCTTGTTGTAAAGCATCTGCACGGTTGTCAAGCTCGGACAGTTTTTGGTCCCTTTCCAACACCTTCTCTGCATTTGTCCTCATAATATCGACGACCTCATCTACTTGCGCCTGTGTCTGCTGTGACCGCCTCTGAGCTGCAATTTGCTGTGGCGTCCTTGGACCACACTCTTACTGAATCTTCCGGTAACTTTTCTATTTTAAGTATGAGTCTTACTACTTATGAACAAAAAAATTTCAACTCTGGCCATGGCCATAATTTAAAATTTTCTGGAATTATTCTAGTTTCAATTGCCAAGTCAGATTTTCTGTTAAAACCCTAAATAAAACTACTCATTTCATTCAACTTTATCTATGCTTTTTATAATGTTAATAATTATATGTTGATCTTTTTGTGCAAGATGATGTTTATGACATTTGCTACTCTAGCGTAATACAAAAACGTTGTTTTTGTAAAAAGTTGATTTTATTCTATGAATTATTTTGTTAATTACAAATAGTTTTTAAATGCATGCATTTCCTTTAAAATTATCCATTAAACATCTCTCAATGATATTTCAGTTCCCTGCTAGCTGAGGAAAAAGAACAGAAAAATAATTTCGATGCAGAATATCATGGTTTCAGCCACTTTTCTTATTTTTCAAGCCAATAGATTTTTTGTAAATCAAGGCAAGGGATGGTAATTCTCCTTTATAGGGGTTTGAGACAAAGTGGGTATAATAGAGTACTTTTTTGTTTCGATCTGTCGCTAGTTCTATTGGTTCGAGGCTATTTTACTATTAACTATTGGACGTGATCATCTCTTACTAGGTTACTAGCTACCGCTGCAACCCTGATATCTATGTGTAAATGTATCAGTATTACTTTCTATATTTAAATGCACTAGTGTTCAGTTCTATATGTAAATGCATTTTATATAATATACTTTGTTTTTCTATCTGACCCCATTTTAGGGATTCTGGTTTTTTTTTTACTATTGGCTTTGTTTGTCCTTTATTAGGTTGCCGCTACTGAAACAAACCACGACGTTCCAGTTTTCAGCTTAAATGTGTTATTTCATAAACTAATCAATCTCTTTTGTATTTTTTACGCTACAAGAAAAACAAAATAAAAAAGATCCAACATTTCCTTAACTTTTCTGAAATTTTTAGCTTAAATATTTCATCCAAAGTACTCCACTTTAACAACCCAAGTAATAAATTTACTGCTACTAATGGTCCAAAATACGTAGATTACCAGTCACGATCTTATTCTCTAGTAAAGTTCAAGATGGAATATCAATTCTTTTACCGTGATTGGCAATAATAATTACTGTTCCTTTCAATGAAACATTATGGCCAAATGTGACATCCCCAGACACCGTCAAATGATCTAATTCAAGAATATTGGGGATTGTCTCAAAACGGCGTAAGAAATCGGACACCTTTGCAAATTTATTATCTCCCAGCATAATGAATGGGGTTGATGAGAAACCTCTGAGAGGAAAATCCAGTATGTTTCAAAAGATGAAGCATGAAAAGACATAAAAAATGCAGGTTTTTTTGTGTAAAGTGATTCTATTTTTTGTTGTTTTTTTAAGTTTTCTGTTCAATTTAATAACTAAAACTTTTATTTCATCTCTCACTTCAAAGTTTTAATTTCTCTTGAACTTACAATAAAATTACATTACAAAACATTACAAGCCCTGAACTCGTAATGTTGCTTACAATATTTGGAACCACTTTTTTAATACTATACATTCATAAGGAAAAGAATGAAACTGACGTCCATAACATATTAATCTAATAACGATATATACACATAAAGATATCCATTCTCCTAGGCAGCACTTCAAAAAGAAATGGAATTATTGGTAAAGTTGGGGAAAATTAATGGGGAATCACCTCCAGAGGTGGCAGCAATAATGATGATGATCAGCACCACAATAGCAATTACACCAATTATTAGCCACATCTTCATGTTTTTCCACCAGAATTTGTTTTTCATTTTCTTAGCTTGTTGTTCAAACTGTGATGCACCTTGTTGTAAAGCATCTGCAGGGTCGTCAAGCTCGGACAGTTTTTGGTCCCTTTCCAACACCTTCTCTGCATTTGTCCTCATAATATCGACGACCTCATCTACTTGCGCCTGTGTCTGCTGTGACCGCCTCTGAGCTGCAATTTGCTGTGGCGTCCTTGGACCACACTCTTACTGAATCTTCCGGTAACTTTTCAATTTTAAGTATGAGTCTTACTACTTATGAACAAAAAATTTCAACTCTGGCCATGGCCATAATTTAAAATTTTCTGGAATTATTCTAGTTTCAATTGCCAAGTCAGATTTTCTGTTAAAACCCTAAATAAAACTACTCATTTCATTCAACTTTATCTATGCTTTTTATAATGTTAATAATTATATGTTGATCCTTTTGTGCAAGATTATGTTTATAACATTTGCTACTCTAGTGTAATACAAAAACGTTGTTTTTGCAAAAAGTTGATTTTATTCTATGAATTAATTTGTTAATTACAAATAGTTTTTAAATGCATGCATTTCCTTTAAAATTATCCATTAAACATCTCTCAATGATATTTCAGTTCCCTGCTAGCTGAGGAAAAAGAACAGAAAAATACTTTCGATGCAGAATACCATGGTTTCATCCACTTTTCTTATTTTTCAAGCCAATAGATTTTTGTAAATCAAGGCAAGGGATGGTAATTCTCCTTTATAGGGGTTTCTTAAATCTTCTTTAAGAAAAGAACTTGTTCTGAAATGCCCTTTGAAAAGTATTGCTTGGTGTTAGAACATTCAAAAAGCTGTAAAGTAGAGTTGTGGGTGAAAAGGATGGGTACTTCAATTTGTAAAATGGGTTTAGGACGGTCTCTAAGAAAAGAACTTGTTCTGAAATGCCAATTGAAAAGTATTGCTTGGTGTTGGAGCATTCAAAAAGGCAGTATAGTAAAGTTGTGGGTGAAAAGGATGGGTACTTCAACTTGTAAAATGAGTTTAGGAAGGACATTACGTAAAGAACCTGTTCTGAAATGCCTTTGAAAAGTATTGCTTGATGTTGGGGTATGCAAAAAGTCATAAAGTAAAGTTATGGGTGAAAAGGATGGGTACTTCAACTTGTAAAATTGGTTTAGAAAGGACATTAAGAAAAGAACTTGTTCTGAAATGCCTTTGAAAAGTATTGCTTGATGTTGGGGGGGGGGGGTGCAAAAAGTCGTAAAGTAAAGTTATGGGTGAAAAGGATGGGTACTTCAATTTGTAAAATGGGTTTAGGAGGGATATTAAGAAAGGAACTTGTTCTGAAATGCCTTTGAAAAGTACTGCTTGGTTTTGGGGCATTCAAAAAGCTGTAAAGTAAAGTTTTGGGTGATAAGGATGGGTACTTCAACTTGTAAAATGGGTTTAGGAATGACATTATGAAAGGAACTTGTTCTGAAAATATATAATAAAGCCTTTTGAAATGTGGGAGGCCCTTCTGTGTCTCAAGTGCACAAAAAAGTATTAAAAAAATGGGGCGGGGGCTCTTTGGGGACCCAGGGGACCTTTGGGGGTCCGGGGGGCCCTTGGGGGCAGAGTGGTCCTTTGGGAGCCCGGGGGAGCTTTGGGGACCGGGGGGCTTCCTTGGGGGTTGGGGTAGGGGCATCGGGGCCCTTTGGGGTTGGGGTAGAGGACCTCACAACACTGTTCAAATACAACTTGTGTATTATAGCGACCACAGAGTTTCACCCTCAAATCCCCTTCTAAATCCTCTTCTAAAATCCTCTTTTAAAATGTCTCTTACTGTTTCGCCGAAATAATTCCCTAAAATGTCTAAAACAGTTGCGCCCAAATAACCCCTATACGTAATTTCTGCGTGTTCCGTTTGTTTTTGGCATCCATGCGCTGTCACATTTGAATTTTCTAGGAAACCTTTTCCCGCGTTAATCTCTTCATCTGTAAGATCAAACATTCGCCCGGAGATAATTCCCCTTTCGTGACAAATCAATAAACCTTGACATCACCTGTCAGACATTAATAAACTTCGCCCGGAAACAATTCTCCTGGTCGAACTCCAAAGACATTAATCAACCTTGACGTCATCTGTCAGACATTAATAAACTTCGCCCGGAAACAATTCTCCTGGACGAACTCCAATTTCTCGGAAACGTTTCTCCCTGGGGATTCCATGCCCATTTATGGTGCCCCCGCCGGACTGACAGCACAGGTATTCTCCCTAGAGACTCTATGCCCATATATGGTGTAGGGTCCACGAGTACTAGGGTCCTCTCTACTCTTAATTTAGGTGACATTTTTCGAATGGAAGGGCTGAGCTGGATACACGGACATTATAGAGAGCTAATTATGGGTTCATTTATGAATTAATTTTCATAATTAATTGC